>NC_091190.1:35617168-35739505 GCF_040958095.1 Procambarus clarkii | reverse complement strand
ATATACAAGAAAGGGGATAGACAGGAGGCACTGAACTACAGGCCAGTGTCCCTAACCTGCATACCATGCAAGCTGATGGAGAAGATTGTGCGAAAAAAAACTAGTGGAGCATCTGGAGCGAAGGAACTTTGTAACACAGCATCAACATGGGTTCAGGGATGGCAGGTCCTGCCTCACAGGGTTACTTGAATTCTACGACCAGGCAACAAAAATAAGGCAAGAAAGAGAAGGGTGGGCAGACTGCATATTTTTGGATTGTCAGAAAGCCTTTGATACAGTGCCACACAAGAGGCTAGTGCGAAAGTTGGAGATGCAGGCTGGAGTGAGAGGGAAGGTACTCCGGTGGATAGAGGAATACCTAAGCAACAGGAGACAACGAGTCTGTGTGAGGGGTGAGGTCTCAGATTGGCGAGACGTCACAAGTGGAGTCCCGCAGGGGTCAGTCCTTGGACCTATACTGTTTCTGGTATATGTAAATGATCTCCCAGAGGGTATAGATTCGTTCCTCTCAATGTTTGCCGACGATGCAAAAATTATGAGGAGGATTGAAACAGAGGATGATAGTAGGAGGCTACAAGATGACCTGGATAGACTGAGTGAATGGGTCCAACAAATGGCTGTTGAAGTTCAACCCGAGTAAATGCAAAGTAATGAAACTAGGCAGTGGAAACAGGAGGCCAGGCACGGGATACAGAATAGGAGATGAAGTACTTAATGAAACAGACAGAGAGAAAGATCTAGGAGTTGATATCACACCAAACCTGTCTCCTGAAGCCCACATAAAGAGAATAACGTCTGCGGCATATGCGAGGCTGGCTAACATCAGAACGGCGTTCAGGAACCTGTGTAAGGAATCATTCAGAATCTTGTACACCACATATGTAAGACCAATCCTGGAGTATGCGGCCCCAGCATGGAGCCCGTACCTTGTCAAGCACAAGACGAAGCTGGAAAAAGTCCAAAGGTATGCTACTAGAGTAGTCCCAGAACTAAGAGGCATGAGTTATGAGGAAAGGCTGCGGGAAATGCACCTCACGACACTGGAAGACAGAAGAGTAAGGGGGGACATGATCACAACCTACAAAATCCTCAGGGGAATCGACCGGGTAAACAAGGACGAACTTTTCAACACTGGTGGGACGCGAACAAGGGGACACAGGTGGAAGCTGAGTACCCAAATGAGCCACAGAGACGTTAGAAAGAACTTTTTCAGTGTCAGAGTAGTTAGCAAATGGAATGCATTAGGAAGTGATGTGGTGGAGGCTGACTCCATTCACAGTTTCAAATGTAGATATGATAGAGCCCAATAGGCTCAGGAATCTGTACACCAGTTGATTGACGGTTTAAAGGCGGGACCAAAGAGCCAGAGCTCAACCCCCGCAAGCACAATTAGGTGAGTACACACACAAACTGGAGGCTTACCGTCTAAACGGAGAGAGTTCGTTGGTTATAATCCTAATGGTCCCATATCGAATCTCAGTTGATGCAATAGCAAATCGACAGATATTCTTTAACCTGATTCGCCTGTTCACCGGCTCCCCTCCGACCGGGGAGCCAGTCGGCCGAGCGGACAGCACACTGGACACTGGACTTGTGATCCTGTGGTCCCGGGTTCGATTCCGGGCGCCGCCGAGAAACAATGGGCAGAGTTTCTTTCACCCTGTGCCCCTGATACCTTGCAGTAAAACAGGTACCTGGGTGTTAGTCAGCTGTCACGGGCTGCTTCCTGGGGGTGGAGGTTTGGTCGAGGACCGGACCGCGGGGACACTAAAGCCCCGAAATCATCTCAAGAAGAACCTCAAGAGATAAGCACAAATGAATCCATCAATGGATCCATCAATCTATCTACTTATATCTGTCAATTCATCAATCTATCTTCCCATAAACCAACCATTTATCATTATATACATTTATATTCCATTTATCCGTCCATCAACTCTTCTGTCTATCCATCCATCTACTCATATGTCTTTCCATCCATCAGATAGACGGATGCATCTATGCATCCGTCTATCCGTCAATGTATATATTTAGCAATCAATGTAAACATCCATCTATCTACTTATATAAATTTTCCTTTAATCCCTGTTTCACCTGCACCACTCCCCCCTGTTTCTCCCTCTGCATCCCTGTTTCACCTGCACCACTCCCCCTGTTCCCCCATCCCCATCCCTGTTTCACCTGCACCACTCCCCCTGTTCCCCCATCCCCATCCCTGTTTCACCTGCACCACTCCCTCTGTTTCTCCCTCTTCATCCCTGTTTTACCTGCACCACTTTCCCCTGTTTCTCCCTCTTCATCCCTGTTTCATCTAAACCACTCCCCCTGTTCCCCCATCCCCATCCCTGTATCACCTGTACAGCACCCCCTCTTCCTCCCTGTTTCACCTGCACCACTCCCCCTGTTCCCTCTCTTCATTCCACCTCTAAATCCCGTATCCTACCCCCCACCCCCACCACCACCTTTGCACCTCTTCCTTTAACTTAAATCAGGACCAATAAACTTCTTTATGTGTTTAATTTAGTTTTTTTCTAAGTACGAAAAAGTCTTCAGCCATCTTAAGCATTATTTTACAATTAACTTTAATTAAATTGGTAGGGGGGGGGGGGGAGTGATAAGAATAATTATTAATTATTCCTAAATCCTTAAGCTAAAGTCAACACTGACCAACCTATTCCCGTTCCCTACCCCAGACCATTCCCTCTACAAATACATTAATTTAGTAATAATAAGCCTTAATAATATATTAATAAATAAATTTTAAAATAAATCTGTGTATGGCTGCAGCCTCCAGCATGTGGCCTCATTACATAGACAGACATTCTCTTTATATATATATATATATATATATATATATATATATATATATATATATATATATATATATATATATATATATATATATATATATATATATATATATATATATATATATATATATATATATATATATCAATTTACATAAATAAATATTCACTAATATATTCCTTTAAAATTGACTCAAGCGGATTAAGGCGTCCTGTACATACCAGTTGCATTGCTCCTGGCAGTATGGGTTCGAGTCACTTCTGGCATGTGAGTTTTCAGATGCATATAGTCCTGGGGACCATTAAGGCTTGTTCGCATGTATATATATATATATAGATATATATATATATATATATATATATATATATATATATATATATATATATATATATATATATATATATATATATATATATATATATATATATATATATATATATATATATATACATATATATATATTTAAAAAATCTGTCATATTTGTAAATTAAATAATAAATATTTAATTATTAAATTTAATTTAATTTGTTTTATTAATATAATTATTTAATAATTTAATAAAATAATAATTTATTAAAAAACATTAATTTGATTACTTATTTAATAAAATTAAATAATAAATATTAAATTAAATATTGATATATACTTGTGTGTCCAGGAGGCCATCTGTGTCCCCTCAGATGGTCTCCCTTATCACAGTTTGTGTCTATGGATGTGTGTCTGTGTGTGAGTGTGTATATCCCTGTGAGTGTCCGGGCGAGTGTGTGTGAGTGTCCCTGTGAGTGTCCGGGTGTGTGTGTGTCCGGTTATACCTGTGGGTTCAGGAGGCCATATGTGTCCCCTCAGATGGTCTCCCTTATCACAGTCTATGGGAGTGTGTGAGTGTGAGTGCCCCTGTGAGTGTTCGGGTGAGGGTGTGTGTGTGAGTGTCCGGGTTTATGTGAGGTTTGGTTCCAGGGAAACATCCTTCCCCCCCCCCCTTCCCATATCTCCTCCCTTATTCCCACCGTGGGTTCGAATCCCAGGTGATTAGACCTGCTCTAGGTCCATGGATCCAAGGTATCCATCCGTGGGCCCAACGGACTTCACCCCTTCCCCACTTTCCAAGGGCCAGGTCAATTCCAGCTATCCAGGGAACCTGTCGAAACAGAGGCAGCTACAGGAGGGGACACACAAATATTTGTGCCCTGCAGTTACACACCCGTTCCGACAGACTCGATCGCAATCTATCCAGATGAGAACACGTTCTCTTCCGACTAGAGCACGCTGGAGTCGCTGTATGTCTCAAATTTGGTTCCTTTATTTATAGTTAGTATTTTTGGTGAATTAATTGATTTGTTTTAATTTTTTATTGATTTAGGTAGAACGATTTCGGGAGTTTGGAGGGAGGGGAGGGGGAGGGGGGGTTGTGTGTGTAATGGATTGTCGAGATCGTGGTTGGTTAGTATTTATCTAGTTGTGTTCACCTAGTTATGCTTGCGAGGGTTGAGCTCTACTCTTTCGGCCCGCCTCTCAACTGTCAATCAATCAATTATTACTAACTAATAAAAAACATTCCACACACACACACCCAGGAAGCAGCCCGTAACAGCTGTCTAACGCCCAGGTACATATTTACTGCTAGGTAACAGGGGCATCAGAATGATAGAAACTCTGCTGATTTCCGTTTGTTCCATTACCGTGGGATCGAATGAGCTACGATTACGAGTCGAGAGCGACGTCCACTCAGCTATAAAGCCCCCTTGTTTGTGAATTGGTGCAAAAGATAATTTGGGAGAGGTTAAGGGAAAGGAATGATGTTTGGTGGCTTTGAAAGCTTTGGATGGGAGGGGGGTTGGCAGTTAAGAATTAAAAGTGTTAATTATTTAAGATAGGATATATGTGCAAAAGACGTTGCGAGATACAGTAAGAAAAGTGTTTCTGACTGAGGTTAGGTACTGTATGATTGACTTGTATGTTAGGAAAAAGAATCCTTATTAAAAACATAGATGATCTTTTGAAAGATTTCTCAGCAAATAGTTGCAAATTATTGTGTGAAAAGCCTATGGTTCCCACTTCCCTACACAAACACACGTGAGCACAATTAGTCCACGGGATTCAGAGAGAGTGAGAGTGAACAGCGAAATAGTACCCAAAAATGTGACAATGAGGGGAAACTATGTCATTCAAACGTTAACCATATAAATTACAGTTACACTAACCGAGCGTCCACATACATATTCCATTCAATTTACATAAATAAACATTCACTAATATATTCCTTTAAAATGGACACACGCAGATAGTTGCAATACACATGTCAGTTCAATTACTGGTACACATAAACACTCATAGCTGGACGTGTCTGTCCATCTTGACAATAGTAGACATGTAACAAAAAATGTGACAATAATGGGAAACTATGTCATTCAAACGTATAAATGTTAACCATATAAATTAAAGTAACACTAATCGCGCGCACACGTACATATGTCAATCAATTTACATAAATACACATTCACTAATGTGTACCTTTAAAATGGACACATACAGATAATTACCGTACACATGTCAGTTCAATTACAGGTACACATACACACACATAGCTTCACGTGTCTGTCGGTCTTGACAATAGTACACATGGATACGCAAACAAAACAGTCCATTATCAATTAATGTGTGTGTGTGTGTGTATTTATTTTCTCCTTGTATTTACTATATGTATCTGCAGAACCGAGTTATTAGCTCTTGGACCCCGCCTATCAAATATATGTATTTTTCCATTTTTTTTATATCTACTACATCTATTTCTCTCTAACACACACACACACACACACACACACACACACACACACACACACACACACACACACACACACACACACACACACACACACACACACACACACAAGGCAAAGACTCAGCCTAAATTGTTGCATAGCCACATTAGGAGAAAAACAACAGTAAAGGAACAGGTTATGAGATTAAGGATAGGGGCGGAAGGATTCACTACAAATGACAAGGAAGTGTGTGAGGAATTGAATAAGAAATTCCAGGAGGTCTTCACCTTAGAACAAGGAGAAATTCCAGAGGTAAGTGAGGGAATAGCTAACCAGGAACCACTGGAAGAGTTTGAGATTACCAGTGGGGAAGTAAGGAAGTGTTTACTAGAGTTGGACGTGACGAAGGCTATAGGCCCAGATGGAATCTCCCCTTGGGTTCTAAAGGAAGGAGCAAGAGAACTGAGCCTACCACTCTCCATAGTGTATAACAAATCACTGGCAACAGGGGAACTGCCAAATACTTGGAAAGCAGCTAACGTAGTCCCGATATACAAGAAAGGGGATAGACAGGAGGCACTGAACTACAGACCAGTGTCCCTAACCTGCATACCATGCAAGCTGATGGAGAAGATTGTGCGAAAAAAACTAGTGGAGCATCTGGAGCGAAGGAACTTTGTAACACAGCATCAACATGGGTTCAGGGATGGCAGGTCCTGCCTCACAGGGTTACTTGAATTCTACGACCAGGCAACAAAAATAAGGCAAGAAAGAGAAGGGTGGGCAGACTGCATATTTTTGGATTGTCAGAAAGCCTTTGATACAGTGCCACACAAGAGGCTAGTGCGAAAGTTGGAGATGCAGGCTGGAGTGAGAGGGAAGGTACTCCGGTGGATAGAGGAATACCTAAGCAACAGGAGACAACGAGTCTGTGTGAGGGGTGAGGTCTCAGATTGGCGAGACGTCACAAGTGGAGTCCCGCAGGGGTCAGTCCTTGGACCTATACTGTTTCTGGTATATGTAAATGATCTCCCAGAGGGTATAGATTCGTTCCTCTCAATGTTTGCCGACGATGCAAAAATTATGAGGAGGATTGAAACAGAGGATGATAGTAGGAGGCTACAAGATGACCTGGATAGACTGAGTGAATGGTCCAACAAATGGCTGTTGAAGTTCAACCCGAGTAAATGCAAAGTAATGAAACTAGGCAGTGGAAACAGGAGGCCAGGCACGGGATACAGAATAGGAGATGAAGTACTTAATGAAACAGACAGAGAGAAAGATCTAGGAGTTGATATCACACCAAACCTGTCTCCTGAAGCCCACATAAAGAGAATAACGTCTGCGGCATATGCGAGGCTGGCTAACATCAGAACGGCGTTCAGGAACCTGTGTAAGGAATCATTCAGAATCTTGTACACCACATATGTAAGACCAATCCTGGAGTATGCGGCCCCAGCATGGAGCCCGTACCTTGTCAAGCACAAGACGAAGCTGGAAAAAGTCCAAAGGTATGCTACTAGAGTAGTCCCAGAACTAAGAGGCATGAGTTATGAGGAAAGGCTGCGGGAAATGCACCTCACGACACTGGAAGACAGAAGAGTAAGGGGGGACATGATCACAACCTACAAAATCCTCAGGGGAATCGACCGGGTAAACAAGGACGAACTTTTCAACACTGGTGGGACGCGAACAAGGGGACACAGGTGGAAGCTGAGTACCCAAATGAGCCACAGAGACGTTAGAAAGAACTTTTTCAGTGTCAGAGTAGTTAGCAAATGGAATGCATTAGGAAGTGATGTGGTGGAGGCTGACTCCATTCACAGTTTCAAATGTAGATATGATAGAGCCCAATAGGCTCAGGAATCTGTACACCAGTTGATTGACGGTTTAAAGGCGGGACCAAAGAGCCAGAGCTCAACCCCCGCAAGCACAATTAGGTGAGTACACACACAAACTGGAGGCTTACCGTCTAAACGGAGAGAGTTCGTTGGTTATAATCCTAATGGTCCCATATCGAATCTCAGTTGATGCAATAGCAAATCGACAGATATTCTTTAACCTGATTCGCCTGTTCACCGGCTCCCCTCCGACCGGGGAGCCAGTCGGCCGAGCGGACAGCACACTGGACACTGGACTTGTGATCCTGTGGTCCCGGGTTCGATTCCGGGCGCCGCCGAGAAACAATGGGCAGAGTTTCTTTCACCCTGTGCCCCTGATACCTTGCAGTAAAACAGGTACCTGGGTGTTAGTCAGCTGTCACGGGCTGCTTCCTGGGGGTGGAGGTTTGGTCGAGGACCGGACCGCGGGGACACTAAAGCCCCGAAATCATCTCAAGAAGAACCTCAAGAGATAAGCACAAATGAATCCATCAATGGATCCATCAATCTATCTACTTATATCTGTCAATTCATCAATCTATCTTCCCATAAACCAACCATTTATCATTATATACATTTATATTCCATTTATCCGTCCATCAACTCTTCTGTCTATCCATCCATCTACTCATATGTCTTTCCATCCATCAGATAGACGGATGCATCTATGCATCCGTCTATCCGTCAATGTATATATTTAGCAATCAATGTAAACATCCATCTATCTACTTATATAAATTTTCCTTTAATCCCTGTTTCACCTGCACCACTCCCCCCTGTTTCTCCCTCTGCATCCCTGTTTCACCTGCACCACTCCCCCTGTTCCCCCATCCCCATCCCTGTTTCACCTGCACCACTCCCCCTGTTCCCCCATCCCCATCCCTGTTTCACCTGCACCACTCCCTCTGTTTCTCCCTCTTCATCCCTGTTTCACCTGCACCACTCCCCCCTGTTTCTCCCTCTTCATCCCTGTTTCATCTAAACCACTCCCCCTGTTCCCCCATCCCCATCCCTGTATCACCTGTACAGCACCCCCTCTTCCTCCCTGTTTCACCTGCACCACTCCCCCTGTTCCCTCTCTTCATTCCACCTCTAAATCCCGTATCCTACCCCCCACCCCCACCACCACCTTTGCACCTCTTCCTTTAACTTAAATTAGGACCAATAAACTTCTTTATGTGTTTAATTTAGGTTTTTTCTAAGTACGAAAAAGTCTTCAGCCATCTTAAGCATTATTTTACAATTAACTTTAATTAAATTGGTAGGGGGGGGGGGGAGTGATAAGAATAATTATTAATTATTCCTAAATCCTTAAGCTAAAGTCAACACTGACCAACCTATTCCCGTTCCCTACCCCAGACCATTCCCTCAACAAATACATTAATTTAGTAATAATAAGCCTTAATAATATATTAATAAATAAATTTTAAAATAAATCTGTGTATGGCTGCAGCCTCCAGCATGTGGCCTCATTACATAGACAGACATTCTCTTTATATATATATATATATATATATATATATATATATATATATATATATATATATATATATATATATATATATATATATATATATATATATATATATATATATATATATATATATCAATTTACATAAATAAATATTCACTAATATATTCCTTTAAAATTGACTCAAGCGGATTAAGGCGTCCTGTACATACCAGTTGCATTGCTCCTGGCAGTATGGGTTCGAGTCACTTCTGGCATGTGAGTTTTCAGATGCATATAGTCCTGGGGACCATTAAGGCTTGTTCGCATGTATATATATATATATATATATATATATATATATATATATATATATATATATATATATATATATATATATATATATATATATATACATATATATATATTTAAAAAATCTGTCATATTTGTAAATTAAATAATAAATATTTAATTATTAAATTTAATTTAATTTGTTTTATTAATATAATTATTTAATAATTTAATAAAATAATAATTTATTAAAAAACATTAATTTGATTACTTATTTAATAAAATTAAATAATAAATATTAAATTAAATATTGATATATACTTGTGTGTCCAGGAGGCCATCTGTGTCCCCTCAGATGGTCTCCCTTATCACAGTTTGTGTCTATGGATGTGTGTCTGTGTGTGAGTGTGTATATCCCTGTGAGTGTCCGGGCGAGTGTGTGTGAGTGTCCCTGTGAGTGTCCGGGTGTGTGTGTGTCCGGTTATACCTGTGGGTTCAGGAGGCCATATGTGTCCCCTCAGATGGTCTCCCTTATCACAGTCTATGGGAGTGTGTGAGTGTGAGTGCCCCTGTGAGTGTTCGGGTGAGGGTGTGTGTGTGAGTGTCCGGGTTTATGTGAGGTTTGGTTCCAGGGAAACATCCTTCCCCCCCCCCTTCCCATATCTCCTCCCTTATTCCCACCGTGGGTTCGAATCCCAGGTGATTAGACCTGCTCTAGGTCCATGGATCCAAGGTATCCATCCGTGGGCCCAACGGACTTCACCCCTTCCCCACTTTCCAAGGGCCAGGTCAATTCCAGCTATCCAGGGAACCTGTCGAAACAGAGGCAGCTACAGGAGGGGACACACAAATATTTGTGCCCTGCAGTTACACACCCGTTCCGACAGACTCGATCGCAATCTATCCAGATGAGAACACGTTCTCTTCCGACTAGAGCACGCTGGAGTCGCTGTATGTCTCAAATTTGGTTCCTTTATTTATAGTTAGTATTTTTGGTGAATTAATTGATTTGTTTTAATTTTTTATTGATTTAGGTAGAACGATTTCGGGAGTTTGGAGGGAGGGGAGGGGGAGGGGGGGTTGTGTGTGTAATGGATTGTCGAGATCGTGGTTGGTTAGTATTTATCTAGTTGTGTTCACCTAGTTATGCTTGCGAGGGTTGAGCTCTACTCTTTCGGCCCGCCTCTCAACTGTCAATCAATCAATTATTACTAACTAATAAAAAACATTCCACACACACACACCCAGGAAGCAGCCCGTAACAGCTGTCTAACGCCCAGGTACATATTTACTGCTAGGTAACAGGGGCATCAGAATGATAGAAACTCTGCTGATTTCCGTTTGTTCCATTACCGTGGGATCGAATGAGCTACGATTACGAGTCGAGAGCGACGTCCACTCAGCTATAAAGCCCCCTTGTTTGTGAATTGGTGCAAAAGATAATTTGGGAGAGGTTAAGGGAAAGGAATGATGTTTGGTGGCTTTGAAAGCTTTGGATGGGAGGGGGGTTGGCAGTTAAGAATTAAAAGTGTTAATTATTTAAGATAGGATATATGTGCAAAAGACGTTGCGAGATACAGTAAGAAAAGTGTTTCTGACTGAGGTTAGGTACTGTATGATTGACTTGTATGTTAGGAAAAAGAATCCTTATTAAAAACATAGATGATCTTTTGAAAGATTTCTCAGCAAATAGTTACAAATTATTGTGTGAAAAGCCTATGGTTCCCACTTCCCTACACAAACACACGTGAGCACAATTAGTCCACGGGATTCAGAGAGAGTGAGAGTGAACAGCGAAATAGTACCCAAAAATGTGACAATGAGGGGAAACTATGTCATTCAAACGTTAACCATATAAATTACAGTTACACTAACCGAGCGTCCACATACATATTCCATTCAATTTACATAAATAAACATTCACTAATATATTCCTTTAAAATGGACACACGCAGATAGTTGCAATACACATGTCAGTTCAATTACTGGTACACATAAACACTCATAGCTGGACGTGTCTGTCCATCTTGACAATAGTAGACATGTAACAAAAAATGTGACAATAATGGGAAACTATGTCATTCAAACGTATAAATGTTAACCATATAAATTAAAGTAACACTAATCGCGCGCACACGTACATATGTCAATCAATTTACATAAATACACATTCACTAATGTGTACCTTTAAAATGGACACATACAGATAATTACCGTACACATGTCAGTTCAATTACAGGTACACATACACACACATAGCTTCACGTGTCTGTCGGTCTTGACAATAGTACACATGGATACGCAAACAAAACAGTCCATTATCAATTAATGTGTGTGTGTGTGTGTATTTATTTTCTCCTTGTATTTACTATATGTATCTGCAGAACCGAGTTATTAGCTCTTGGACCCCGCCTATCAAATATATGTATTTTTCCATTTTTTTTATATCTACTACATCTATTTCTCTCTAACACACACACACACACACACACACACACACACACACACACACACACAAACTGGAGGCTTACCGTCTAAACGGAGAGAGTTCGTTGGTTATAATCCTAATGGTCCCATATCGAATCTCAGTTGATGCAATAGCAAATCGACAGATATTCTTTAACCTGATTCGCCTGTTCACCGGCTCCCCTCCGACCGGGGAGCCAGTCGGCCGAGCGGACAGCACACTGGACACTGGACTTGTGATCCTGTGGTCCCGGGTTCGATTCCGGGCGCCGCCGAGAAACAATGGGCAGAGTTTCTTTCACCCTGTGCCCCTGATACCTTGCAGTAAAACAGGTACCTGGGTGTTAGTCAGCTGTCACGGGCTGCTTCCTGGGGGTGGAGGTTTGGTCGAGGACCGGACCGCGGGGACACTAAAGCCCCGAAATCATCTCAAGAAGAACCTCAAGAGATAAGCACAAATGAATCCATCAATGGATCCATCAATCTATCTACTTATATCTGTCAATTCATCAATCTATCTTCCCATAAACCAACCATTTATCATTATATACATTTATATTCCATTTATCCGTCCATCAACTCTTCTGTCTATCCATCCATCTACTCATATGTCTTTCCATCCATCAGATAGACGGATGCATCTATGCATCCGTCTATCCGTCAATGTATATATTTAGCAATCAATGTAAACATCCATCTATCTACTTATATAAATTTTCCTTTAATCCCTGTTTCACCTGCACCACTCCCCCCTGTTTCTCCCTCTGCATCCCTGTTTCACCTGCACCACTCCCCCTGTTCCCCCATCCCCATCCCTGTTTCACCTGCACCACTCCCCCTGTTCCCCCATCCCCATCCCTGTTTCACCTGCACCACTCCCTCTGTTTCTCCCTCTTCATCCCTGTTTCACCTGCACCACTCCCCCCTGTTTCTCCCTCTTCATCCCTGTTTCATCTGCACCACTCCCCCTGTTCCCCCATCCCCATCAATGTATCACCTGTACAGCACCCCCTCTTCCTCCCTGTTTCACCTGCACCACTCCCCCTGTTCCCTCTCTTCATTCCACCTCTAAATCCCGTATCCTACCCCCCACCCCCACCACCACCTTTGCACCTCTTCCTTTAACTTAAATCAGGACCAATAAACTTCTTTATGTGTTTAATTTAGGTTTTTTCTAAGTACGAAAAAGTCTTCAGCCATCTTAAGCATTATTTTACAATTAACTTTAATTAAATTGGTAGGGGGGGGGGGGAGTGATAAGAATAATTATTAATTATTCCTAAATCCTTCAGCTAAAGTCAACACTGACCAACCTATTCCCGTTCCCTACCCCAGACCATTCCCTCTACAAATACATTAATTTAGTAATAATAAGCCTTAATAATATATTAATAAATAAATTTTAAAATAAATCTGTGTATGGCTGCAGCTTCCAGCATGTGGCCTCATTACATAGAAAGACATTCTCTTTATATATATATATATATATATATATATATATATATATATATATATATATATATATATATATATATATATATATATATATATATATATATATATATATATATATATATATATATATATATATATATATATATCAATTTACATAAATAAATATTCACTAATATATTCCTTTAAAATTGACTCAAGCGGATTAAGGCGTCCTGTACATACCAGTTGCATTGCTCCTGGCAGTATGGGTTCGAGTCACTTCTGGCATGTGAGTTTTCAGATGCATATAGTCCAGGGGACCATTAAGGCTTGTTCGCATGTATATATATATATATATATATATATATATATATATATATATATATATATATATATATATATATATATATATATAAATATATATATATACATATATATATATTTAAAAAATCTGTCATATTTGTAAATTAAATAATAAATATTTAATTATTAAATTTAATTTAATTTGTTTTAATAATATAATTATTTAATAATTTAATAAAATAATAATTTATTAAAAAACATTAATTTGATTACTTATTTAATAAAATTAAAAAGTAAATATTAAATTAAATATTGATATATACTTGTGTGTCCAGGAGGCCATCTGTGTCCCCTCACATGGTCTCCCATATCACAGTTTGTGTCTATGGATGTGTGTCTGTGTGTGAGTGTGTATATCCCTGTGAGTGTCCGGGTGAGTGTGTGTGTGTCCCTGTAAGTGTCCGGGTGTGTGTGTGTCCGGTTATACCTGTGGGTTCAGGAGGCCATATGTGTCCCCTCAGATGGTCTCCCTTATCACAGTCTATGGGAGTGTGTGAGTGTGAGTGCCCCTGTGAGTGTTCGGGTGAGGGTGTGTGTGTGAGTGTCCGGGTTTATGTGAGGTTTGGTTCCAGGGAAACATCCTTCCCCCCCCCCTTCCCATATCTCCTCCCTTATTCCCACCGTGGGTTCGAATCCCAGGTGATTAGACCTGCTCTAGGTCCATGGATCCCAGGTATCCATCCGTGGGCCCAACGGACTTCACCCCTTCCCCACTTTCCAAGGGCCAGGTCAATTCCAGCTATCCAGGGAACCTGTCGAAACAGAGGCAGCTACAGGAGGGGACACACAAATATTTGTGCCCTGCAGTTACACACCCGTTCCGACAGACTCGATCGCAATCTATCCAGATGAGAACACGTTCTCTTCCGACTAGAGCACGCTGGAGTCGCTGTATGTCTCAAATTTGGTTCCTTTATTTATAGTTAGTATTTTTGGTGAATTAATTGATTTGTTTTAATTTTTTATTGATTTAGGTAGAACGATTTCGGGAGTTTGGGGGGAGGGGAGGGGGAGGGCGGGTTGTGTGTGTAATGGATTGTCGAGATCGTGGTTGGTTAGTATTTATCTAGTTGTGTTCACCTAGTTATGCTTGCGAGGGTTGAGCTCTACTCTTTCGGCCCGCCTCTCAACTGTCAATCAATCAATTATTACTAACTAATAAAAAACATTCCACACACACACACCCAGGAAGCAGCCCGTAACAGCTGTCTAACGCCCAGGTACATATTTACTGCTAGGTAACAGGGGCATCAGAATGATAGAAACTCTGCTGATTTCCGTTTGTTCCATTACCGTGGGATCGAATGAGCTACGATTACGAGTCGAGAGCGACGTCCACTCAGCTATAAAGCCCCCTTGTTTGTGAATTGGTGCAAAAGATAATTTGGGAGAGGTTAAGGGAAAGGAATGATGTTTGGTGGCTTTGAAAGCTTTGGATGGGAGGGGGGTTGGCAGTTATGAATTAAAAGTGTTAATTATTTAAGATAGGATATATATGCAACAGACGTTGCGAGATACAGTAAGAAAAGTGTTTCTGACTGAGGTTAGGTACTGTATGAATGACTTGTATTTTAGAAAAAAGAACCCTTATTAAAAACATAGATGATCTTTTGAAAGGTTTCTCAGCAAATAGTTGCAAATTATTGTGTGAAAAGCCTATGGTTCCCACTTCCCTACACAAACACACGTGAGCACAATTAGTCCACGGGATTCAGAGAGAGTGAGAGTGAACAGCGAAATAGTACCCAAAAATGTGACAATGAGGGGAAACTATGTCATTCAAACGTTAACCATATAAATTACAGTTACACTAACCGAGCGTCCACATACATATTCCATTCAATTTACATAAATAAACATTCACTAATATATTCCTTTAAAATGGACACACGCAGAAGGTTGCAATACACATGTCAGTTCAATTACTGGTACACATAAACACTCATAGCTGGACGTGTCTGTCCATCTTGACAATAGTAGACATGTAACAAAAAATGTGACAATAATGGGAAACTATGTCATTCAAACGTATAAATGTTAACCATATAAATTAAAGTAACACTAATCGCGCGCACACGTACATATGTCAATCAATTTACATAAATACACATTCACTAATGTGTACCTTTAAAATGGACACATACAGATAATTACCGTACACATGTCAGTTCAATTACAGGTACACATACACACACATAGCTTCACGTGTCTGTCGGTCTTGACAATAGTACACATGGATACGCAAACAAAACAGTCCATTATCAATTAATGTGTGTGTGTGTGTATTTATTTTCTCCTTGTATTTACTATATGTATCTGCAGAACCGAGTTATTAGCTCTTGGACCCCGCCTATCAAATATATGTATTTTTCCATTTTTTTTATATCTACTACATCTATTTCTCTCTAACACACACACACACACACACACACACACACACACACACACACACACACACACACACACACACACACACACACACACACACACACACACACACACACACACACACACACACACACAAACTGGAGGCTTACCGTCTAAACGGAGAGAGTTCGTTGGTTATAATCCTAATGGTCCCATATCGAATCTCAGTTGATGCAATAGCAAATCGACAGATATTCTTTAACCTGATTCCCCTGTTCACCGGCTCCCCTCCGACCGGGGAGCCAGTCGGCCGAGCGGACAGCACACTGGACACTGGACTTGTGATCCTGTGGTCCCGGGTTCGATTCCGGGCGCCGCCGAGAAACAATGGGCAGAGTTTCTTTCACCCTGTGCCCCTGATACCTTGCAGTAAAACAGGTACCTGGGTGTTAGTCAGCTGTCACGGGCTGCTTCCTGGGGGTGGAGGTTTGGTCGAGGACCGGACCGCGGGGACACTAAAGCCCCGAAATCATCTCAAGAAGAACCTCAAGAGATAAGCACAAATGAATCCATCAATGGATCCATCAATCTATCTACTTATATCTGTCAATTCATCAATCTATCTTCCCATAAACCAACCATTTATCATTATATACATTTATATTCCATTTATCCGTCCATCAACTCTTCTGTCTATCCATCCATCTACTCATATGTCTTTCCATCCATCAGATAGACGGATGCATCTATGCATCCGTCTATCCGTCAATGTATATATTTAGCAATCAATGTAAACATCCATCTATCTACTTATATAAATTTTCCTTTAATCCCTGTTTCACCTGCACCACTCCCCCCTGTTTCTCCCTCTGCATCCCTGTTTCACCTGCACCACTCCCCCTGTTCCCCCATCCCCATCCCTGTTTCACCTGCACCACTCCCTCTGTTTCTCCCTCTTCATCCCTGTTTCACCTGCACCACTCCCCCCTGTTTCTCCCTCTTCATCCCTGTTTCATCTGCACCACTCCCCCTGTTCCCCCATCCCCATCAATGTATCACCTGTACAGCACCCCCTCTTCCTCCCTGTTTCACCTGCACCACTCCCCCTGTTCCCTCTCTTCATTCCACCTCTAAATCCCGTATCCTACCCCCCACCCCCACCACCACCTTTGCACCTCTTCCTTTAACTTAAATCAGGACCAATAAACTTCTTTATGTGTTTAATTTAGGTTTTTTCTAAGTACGAAAAAGTCTTCAGCCATCTTAAGCATTATTTTACAATTAACTTTAATTAAATTGGTAGGGGGGGGGGAGTGATAAGAATAATTATTAATTATTTCTAAATCCTTAAGCTAAAGTCAACACTGACCAACCTATTCCCGTTCCCTACCCCAGACCATTCCCTCTACAAATACATTAATTTAGTAATAATAAGCCTTAATAATATATTAATAAATAAATTTTAAAATAAATCTGTGTATGGCTGCAGCCTCCAGCATGTGGCCTCATTACATAGACAGACATTCTCTTTATATATATATATATATATATATATATATATATATATATATATATATATATATATATATATATATATATATATATCAATTTACATAAATAAATATTCACTAATATATTCCTTTAAAATTGACTCAAGCAGATTAAGGCGTCCTGTACATACCAGTTGCATTGCTCCTGGCAGTATGGGTTCGAGTCACTTCTGGCATGTGAGTTTTCAGATGCATATAGTCCTGGGGACCATTAAGGCTTGTTCGCATGTATATATATATATATATATATATATATAAATATATATAGATATATATATATATATATATATATATATATATATATATATATATATATATATAAATATATATATATATACATATATATATATTTAAAAAATCTGTCATATTTGTAAATTAAATAATAAATATTTAATTATTAAATTTAATTTAATTTGTTTTATTAATATAATTATTTAATAATTTAATAAAATAATAATTTATTAAAAAACATTAATTTGATTACTTATTTAATAAAATTAAATAATAAATATTAAATTAAATATTGATATATACTTGTGTGTCCAGGAGGCCATCTGTGTCCCCTCAGATGGTCACCCTTATCACAGTTTGTGTCTATGGATGTGTGTCTGTGTGTGAGTGTGTATATCCCTGTGAGTGTCCGGGCGAGTGTGTGTGAGTGTCCCTGTGAGTGTCCGGGTGTGTGTGTGTCCGGTTATACCTGTGGGTTCAGGAGGCCATATGTGTCCCCTCAGATGGTCTCCCTTATCACAGTCTATGGGAGTGTGTGAGTGTGAGTGCCCCTGTGAGTGTTCGGGTGAGGGTGTGTGTGTGAGTGTCCGGGTTTATGTGAGGTTTGGTTCCAGGGAAACATCCTTCCCCCCCCCCTTCCCATATCTCCTCCCTTATTCCCACCGTGGGTTCGAATCCCAGGTGATTAGACCTGCTCTAGGTCCATGGATCCCAGGTATCCATCCGTGGGCCCAACGGACTTCACCCCTTCCCCACTTTCCAAGGGCCAGGTCAATTCCAGCTATCCAGGGAACCTGTCGAAACAGAGGCAGCTACAGGAGGGGACACACAAATATTTGTGCCCTGCAGTTACACACCCGTTCCGACAGACTCGATCGCAATCTATCCAGATGAGAACACGTTCTCTTCCGACTAGAGCACGCTGGAGTCGCTGTATGTCTCAAATTTGGTTCCTTTATAGTTAGTATTTTTGGTGCATTAATTGATTTGTTTTAATTTTTTATTGATTTAGGTAGAACGATTTCTGGAGTTTGGGGGCAGGGGAGGGGGAGGGGGGGTTGTGTGTGTAATGGATTGTCGAGATCGTGGTTGGTTAGTATTTATCTAGTTGTGTTCACCTAGTTATGCTTGCGAGGGTTGAGCTCTACTCTTTCGGCCCGCCTCTCAACTGTCAATCAATCAATTATTACTAACTAATAAAAAACATTCCACACACACACACCCAGGAAGCAGCCCGTAACAGCTGTCTAACGCCCAGGTACATATTTACTGCTAGGTAACAGGGGCATCAGAATGATAGAAACTCTGCTGATTTCCGTTTGTTCCATTACCGTGGGATCGAATGAGCTACGATTACGAGTCGAGAGCGACGTCCACTCAGCTATAAAGCCCCCTTGTTTGTGAATTGGTGCAAAAGATAATTTGGGAGAGGTTAAGGGAAAGGAATGATGTTTGGTGGCTTTGAAAGCTTTGGATGGGAGGGGGGTTGGCAGTTATGAATTAAAAGTGTTAATTATTTAAGATAGGATATATATGCAAAAGACGTTGCGAGATACAGTAAGAAAAGTGTTTCTGACTGAGGTTAGGTACTGTATGATTGACTTGTATGTTAGGAAAAAGAATCCTTATTAAAAACATAGATGATCTTTTGAAAGATTTCTCAGCAAATAGTTGCAAATTATTGTGTGAAAAGCCTATGGTTCCCACTTCCCTACACAAACACACGTGAGCACAATTAGTCCACGGGATTCAGAGAGAGTGAGAGTGAACAGCGAAATAGTACCCAAAAATGTGACAATGAGGGGAAACTATGTCATTCAAACGTTAACCATATAAATTACAGTTACACTAACCGAGCGTCCACATACATATTCCATTCAATTTACATAAATAAACATTCACTAATATATTCCTTTAAAATGGACACACGCAGATAGTTGCAATACACATGTCAGTTCAATTACTGGTACACATAAACACTCATAGCTGGACGTGTCTGTCCATCTTGACAATAGTAGACATGTAACAAAAAATGTGACAATAATGGGAAACTATGTCATTCAAACGTATAAATGTTAACCATATAAATTAAAGTAACACTAATCGCGCGCACACGTACATATGTCAATCAATTTACATAAATACACATTCACTAATGTGTACCTTTAAAATGGACACATACAGATAATTACCGTACACATGTCAGTTCAATTACAGGTACACATACACACACATAGCTTCACGTGTCTGTCGGTCTTGACAATAGTACACATGGATACGCAAACAAAACAGTCCATTATCAATTAATGTGTGTGTGTGTGTGTATTTCTTTTCTCCTTGTACTTACTATATGTATCTGCAGAACCGAGTTATTAGCTCTTGGACCCCGCCTATCAAATATATGTATTTTTCCATTTTTTTATATCTACTACATCTATTTCTCTCTAACACACACACACACACACACACACACACACACACACACACACACACACACACACACACACACACACACACACACACACACACACACACACACACACATGTCCTGTGGTGGGACGCGAACAAGGGGACACAGGTGGAAGCTGAGTACCCAAATGAGCCACAGAGACGTTAGAAAGAACTTTTTCAGTGTCAGAGTAGTTAGTAAATGGAATGCATTAGGAAGTGATGTGGTGGAGGCTGACTCCATACACAGTTTCAAATGTAGATATGATAGAGCCCAATAGGCTCAGGAATCTGTACACCAGTTGATTGACGGTTGAGAGGCGGGACCAAAGAGCCAGAGCTCAACCCCCGCAAGCACAATTAGGTGAGTACACACACACACACACACACACACACACACAAACTGGAGGCTTACCGTCTAAACGGAGAGAGTTCGTTGGTTATAATCCTAATGGTCCCATATCGAATCTCAGTTGATGCAATAGCAAATCGACAGATATTCTTTAACCTGATTCGCCTGTTCACCGGCTCCCCTCCGACCGGGGAGCCAGTCGGCCGAGCGGACAGCACACTGGACACTGGACTTGTGATCCTGTGGTCCCGGGTTCGATTCCGGGCGCCGCCGAGAAACAATGGGCAGAGTTTCTTTCACCCTGTGCCCCTGATACCTTGCAGTAAAACAGGTACCTGGGTGTTAGTCAGCTGTCACGGGCTGCTTCCTGGGGGTGGAGGTTTGGTCGAGGACCGGACCGCGGGGACACTAAAGCCCCGAAATCATCTCAAGAAGAACCTCAAGAGATAAGCACAAATGAATCCATCAATGGATCCATCAATCTATCTACTTATATCTGTCAATTCATCAATCTATCTTCCCATAAACCAACCATTTATCATTATATACATTTATATTCCATTTATCCGTCCATCAACTCTTCTGTCTATCCATCCATCTACTCATATGTCTTTCCATCCATCAGATAGACGGATGCATCTATGCATCCGTCTATCCGTCAATGTATATATTTAGCAATCAATGTAAACATCCATCTATCTACTTATATAAATTTTCCTTTAATCCCTGTTTCACCTGCACCACTCCCCCCTGTTTCTCCCTCTGCATCCCTGTTTCACCTGCACCACTCCCCCTGTTCCCCCATCCCCATCCCTGTTTCACCTGCACCACTCCCCCTGTTCCCCCATCCCCATCCCTGTTTCACCTGCACCACTCCCTCTGTTTCTCCCTCTTCATCCCTGTTTCACCTGCACCACTCCCCCCTGTTTCTCCCTCTTCATCCCTGTTTCATCTGCACCACTCCCCCTGTTCCCCCATCCCCATCAATGTATCACCTGTACAGCACCCCCTCTTCCTCCCTGTTTCACCTGCACCACTCTCCCTGTTCCCTCTCTTCATTCCACCTCTAAATCCCGTATCCTACCCCCCACCCCCACCACCACCTTTGCACCTCTTCCTTTAACTTAAATCAGGACCAATAAACTTCTTTATGTGTTTAATTTAGGTTTTTTCTAAGTACGAAAAAGTCTTCAGCCATCTTAAGCATTATTTTACAATTAACTTTAATTAAATTGGTAGGGGGGTGGGGGAGTGATAAGAATAATTATTAATTATTCCTAAATCCTTAAGCTAAAGTCAACACTGACCAACCTATTCCCGTTCCCTACCCCAGACCATTCCCTCTACAAATACATTAATTTAGTAATAATAAGCCTTAATAATATATTAATAAATAAATTTTAAAATAAATCTGTGTATGGCTGCAGCCTCCAGCATGTGGCCTCATTACATAGACAGACATTCTCTTTATATATATATATATATATATATATATATATATATATATATATATATATATATATATATATATATATATATATATATATATATATATATATATATATATATATATATATATATATCAATTTACATAAATAAATATTCACTAATATATTCCTTTAAAATTGACTCAAGCGGATTAAGGCGTCCTGTACATACCAGTTGCATTGCTCCTGGCAGTATGGGTTCGAGTCACTTCTGGCATGTGAGTTTTCAGATGCATATAGTCCTGGGGACCATTAAGGCTTGTTCGCATGTATATATATATATATATATATATATATATATATATATATATATATATATATATATATATATATATATATATATATATAAATATATATATATATATACATATATATATATTTAAAAAATCTGTCATATTTGTAAATTAAATAATAAATATTTAATTATTAAATTTAATTTAATTTGTTTTATTAATATAATTATTTAATAATTTAATAAAATAATAATTTATTAAAAAACATTAATTTGATTACTTATTTAATAAAATTAAATAATAAATATTAAATTAAATATTGATATATACTTGTGTGTCCAGGAGGCCATCTGTGTCCCCTCAGATGGTCTCCCTTATCACAGTTTGTGTCTATGGATGTGTGTCTGTGTGTGAGTGTGTATATCCCTGTGAGTGTCCGGGCGAGTGTGTGTGAGTGTCCCTGTGAGTGTCCGGGTGTGTGTGTGTCCGGTTATACCTGTGGGTTCAGGAGGCCATATGTGTCCCCTCAGATGGTCTCCCTTATCACAGTCTATGGGAGTGTGTGAGTGTGAGTGCACCTGTGAGTGTTCGGGTGAGGGTGTGTGTGTGAGTGTCCGGGTTTATGTGAGGTTTGGTTCCAGGGAAACATCCTTCCCCCCCCCCCCCCCCTTCCCATATCTCCTCCCTTATTCCCACCGTGGGTTCGAATCCCAGGTGATTAGACCTGCTCTAGGTCCATGGATCCAAGGTATCCATCCGTGGGCCCAACGGACTTCACCCCTTCCCCACTTTCCAAGGGCCAGGTCAATTCCAGCTATCCAGGGAACCTGTCGAAACAGAGGCAGCTACAGGAGGGGACACACAAATATTTGTGCCCTGCAGTTACACACCCGTTCCGACAGACTCGATCGCAATCTATCCAGATGAGAACACGTTCTCTTCCGACTAGAGCACGCTGGAGTCGCTGTATGTCTCAAATTTGGTTCCTTTATTTATAGTTAGTATTTTTGGTGAATTAATTGATTTGTTTTAATTTTTTATTGATTTAGGTAGAACGATTTCGGGAGTTTGGGGGGAGGGGAGGGGGAGGGGGGGTTGTGTGTGTAATGGATTGTCGAGATCGTGGTTGGTTAGTACTCACCTAGTTGTACTCACCTAGTTGTGTTTGCGGGGGTTGAGCTCTGGCTCTTTGGTCCCGCCTCTCAACCGTCAATCAACAGGTGTACAGATTCCTGACCCTATCGGGCTCTGTCATATCTACACTTGAAACTGTGTATGGAGTGAGCCTCCACCACATCACCCCCTAATGCATTCCATTTGTCAACCACTCTGACACTAAAAAAGTTCTTTCTAATATCTCTGTGGCTCATTTGGGCACTCAGTTTCCACCTGTGTCCCCTTGTGCGTGTTCCCCTTGTGTTAAATAGACTGTCTTTATCTACCCTATCAATCCCCTTCAGAATCTTGAATGTGGTGATCATGTCCCCCCTAACTCTTCTCTCTTCCAGCGAAGTGAGGTTTAATTCCCGTAGTCTCTCCTCGTAGCTCATACCTCTCAGCTCGGGTACTAGTCTGGTGGCAAACCTTTGAACCTTTTCCAGTTTAGTCTTATCCTTGACTAGATATGGACTCCATGCTGGGGCTGCATACTCCAGGATTGGCCTGACATATGTGGTATACAAAGTTCTGAATGATTCTTTACACAAGTTTCTGAATGCCGTTCGTATGTTGGCCAGCCTGGCATATGCCGCTGATGTTATCCGCTTGATATGTGCTGCAGGAGACAGGTCTGTCGTGATATCAACCCCCAAGTCTTTTTCCTTCTCTGACTCCTGAAGAATTTCCTCTCCCAGATGATACCTTGTATCTGGCCTCCTGCTCCCTACACCTATCTTCATTACATTACATTTGGTTGGGTTAAACTCTAACAACCATTTGTTCGACCATTCCTTCAGCTTGTCTAGGTCTTCTTGAAGCCTCAAACAGTCCTCTTCTGTTTTAATCCTTCTCATAATTTTAGCATCGTCCGCAAACATTGAGAGAAATGAATCGATACCCTCCGGGAGATCATTTACATATATCAGAAACAAGATAGGACCGAGTACAGAGCCCTGTGGGACTCCACTGGTGACTTCACGCCAATCGGAGGTCTCACCCCTCACCGTAACTTTCTGCTTCCTATTGCTTAGATACTCCCTTATCCACTGGAGCACCTTACCAGCTACACCTGCCTGTCTCTCCAGCTTATGTACCAGCCTCTTATGCGGTACTGTGTCAAAGGCTTTCCGACAATCCAAGAAAATGCAGTCCGCCCAGCCCTCTCTTTCTTGCTTAATCTGTGTCACCTGATCGTAGAATTCTATCAAGCCTGTAAGGCAAGATTTACCCTCCCTGAATCCATGTTGGCGATTTGTCACGAAGTCCCTTCTCTCCAGATGTGTTACCAGGTTTTTTCTCACGATCTTCTCCATCACCTTGCATGGTATACAAGTCAAGGACACTGGCCTGTAGTTCAGTGCCTCTTGTCTGTCGCCCTTTTTGTATATTGGGACCACATTCGCCGTCTTCCATATTTCTGGTAGGTCTCCCGTCTCTAGTGATTTACTATACACTATGGAGAGTGGCAAGCAAAGTGCCTCTGCACACTCTTTCAGTACCCATGGTGAGATCCCATCTGGACCAACCGCCTTTCTAACATCCAGATCCAGTATTTATCTAGTTGTGTTCACCTAGTTATGCTTGCGAGGGTTGAGCTCTACTCTTTCGGCCCGCCTCTCAACTGTCAATCAATCAATTATTACTAATAAAAAACATTCCACACACACACACCCAGGAAGCAGCCCGTAACAGCTGTCTAACGCCCAGGTACATATTTACTGCTAGGTAACAGGGGCATCAGAATGATAGAAACTCTGCTGATTTCCGTTTGTTCCATTACCGTGGGATCGAATGAGCTACGATTACGAGTCGAGAGCGACGTCCACTCAGCTATAAAGCCCCCTTGTTTGTGAATTGGTGCAAAAGATAATTTGGGAGAGGTTAAGGGAAAGGAATGATGTTTGGTGGCTTTGAAAGCTTTGGATGGGAGGGGGGTTGGCAGTTATGAATTAAAAGTGTTAATTATTTAAGATAGGATATATATGCAAAAGACGTTGCGAGATACAGTAAGAAAAGTGTTTCTGACTGAGGTTAGGTACTGTATGATTGACTTGTATGTTAGGAAAAAGAATCCTTATTAAAAACATAGATGATCTTTTGAAAGATTTCTCAGCAAATAGTTGCAAATTATTGTGTGAAAAGCCTATGGTTCCCACTTCCCTACACAAACACACGTGAGCACAATTAGTCCACGGGATTCAGAGAGAGTGAGAGTGAACAGCGAAATAGTACCCAAAAATGTGACAATGAGGGGAAACTATGTCATTCAAACGTTAACCATATAAATTACAGTTACACTAACCGAGCGTCCACATACATATTCCATTCAATTTACATAAATAAACATTCACTAATATATTCCTTTAAAATGGACACACGCAGATAGTTGCAATACACATGTCAGTTCAATTACTGGTACACATAAACACTCATAGCTGGACGTGTCTGTCCATCTTGACAATAGTAGACATGTAACAAAAAATGTGACAATAATGGGAAACTATGTCATTCAAACGTATAAATGTTAACCATATAAATTAAAGTAACACTAATCGCGCGCACACGTACATATGTCAATCAATTTACATAAATACACATTCACTAATGTGTACCTTTAAAATGGACACATACAGATAATTACCGTACACATGTCAGTTCAATTACAGGTACACATACACACACATAGCTTCACGTGTCTGTCGGTCTTGACAATAGTACACATGGATACGCAAACAAAACAGTCCATTATCAATTAATGTGTGTGTGTGTGTGTATTTCTTTTCTCCTTGTATTTACTATATGTATCTGCAGAACCGAGTTATTAGCTCTTGGACCCCGCCTATCAAATATATGTATTTTTCCATTTTTTTTATATCTACTACATCTATTTCTCTCTAACACACACACACACACACACACACACACACACACACACACACACACACACACACACACACACACACACACACACACACACACACACACACACACACACACACACACACACACACACACAAACTGGAGGCTTACCGTCTAAACGGAGAGAGTTCGTTGGTTATAATCCTAATGGTCCCATATCGAATCTCAGTTGATGCAATAGCAAATCGACAGATATTCTTTAACCTGATTCGCCTGTTCACCGGCTCCCCTCCGACCGGGGAGCCAGTCGGCCGAGCGGACAGCACACTGGACACTGGACTTGTGATCCTGTGGTCCCGGGTTCGATTCCGGGCGCCGCCGAGAAACAATGGGCAGAGTTTCTTTCACCCTGTGCCCCTGATACCTTGCAGTAAAACAGGTACCTGGGTGTTAGTCAGCTGTCACGGGCTGCTTCCTGGGGGTGGAGGTTTGGTCGAGGACCGGACCGCGGGGACACTAAAGCCCCGAAATCATCTCAAGAAGAACCTCAAGAGATAAGCACAAATGAATCCATCAATGGATCCATCAATCTATCTACTTATATCTGTCAATTCATCAATCTATCTTCCCATAAACCAACCATTTATCATTATATACATTTATATTCCATTTATCCGTCCATCAACTCTTCTGTCTATCCATCCATCTACTCATATGTCTTTCCATCCATCAGATAGACGGATGCATCTATGCATCCGTCTATCCGTCAATGTATATATTTAGCAATCAATGTAAACATCCATCTATCTACTTATATAAATTTTCCTTTAATCCCTGTTTCACCTGCACCACTCCCCCCTGTTTCTCCCTCTGCATCCCTGTTTCACCTGCACCACTCCCCCTGTTCCCCCATCCCCATCCCTGTTTCACCTGCACCACTCCCCCTGTTCCCCCATCCCCATCCCTGTTTCACCTGCACCACTCCCTCTGTTTCTCCCTCTTCATCCCTGTTTCACCTGCACCACTCCCCCCTGTTTCTCCCTCTTCATCCCTGTTTCATCTGCACCACTCCCCCTGTTCCCCCATCCCCATCAATGTATCACCTGTACAGCACCCCCTCTTCCTCCCTGTTTCACCTGCACCACTCCCCCTGTTCCCTCTCTTCATTCCACCTCTAAATCCCGTATCCTACCCCCCACCCCCACCACCACCTTTGCACCTCTTCCTTTAACTTAAATCAGGACCAATAAACTTTATGTGTTTAATTTAGGTTTTTTCTAAGTACGAAAAAGTCTTCAGCCATCTTAAGCATTATTTTACAATTAACTTTAATTAAATTGGTAGGGGGGTGGGGGAGTGATAAGAATAATTATTAATTATTCCTAAATCCTTAAGCTAAAGTCAGCACTGACCAACCTATTCCCGTTCCCTACCCCAGACCATTCCCTCTACAAATACATTAATTTAGTAATAATAAGCCTTAATAATATATTAATAAATAAATTTTAAAATAAATCTGTGTATGGCTGCAGCCTCCAGCATGTGGCCTCATTACATAGACAGACATTCTCTTTATATATATATATATATATATATATCAATTTACATAAATAAATATTCACTAATATATTCCTTTAAAATTGACTCAAGCGGATTAAGGCGTCCTGTACATACCAGTTGCATTGCTCCTGGCAGTATGGGTTCGAGTCACTTCTGGCATGTGAGTTTTCAGATGCATATAGTCCTGGGGACCATTAAGGCTTGTTCGCATGTATATATATATATATATATATATATATATATATATATATATATATATATATATATATATATATATATATATATATATAAATATATATATATATACATATATATATATTTAAAAAATCTGTCATATTTGTAAATTAAATAATAAATATTTAATTATTAAATTTAATTTAATTTGTTTTATTAATATAATTATTTAATAATTTAATAAAATAATAATTTATTAAAAAACATTAATTTGATTACTTATTTAATAAAATTAAATAATAAATATTAAATTAAATATTGATATATACTTGTGTGTCCAGGAGGCCATCTGTGTCTCCTCAGATGGTCTCCCTTATCACAGTTTGTGTCTATGGATGTGTGTCTGTGTGTGAGTGTGTATATCCCTGTGAGTGTCCGGGCGAGTGTGTGTGAGTGTCCCTGTGAGTGTCCGGGTGTGTGTGTGTCCGGTTATACCTGTGGGTTCAGGAGGCCATATGTGTCCCCTCAGATGGTCTCCCTTATCACAGTCTATGGGAGTGTGTGAGTGTGAGTGCCCCTGTGAGTGTTCGGGTGAGGGTGTGTGTGTGAGTGTCCGGGTTTATGTGAGGTTTGGTTCCAGGGAAACATCCTTCCCCCCCCCCCTTCCCATATCTCCTCCCTTATTCCCACCGTGGGTTCGAATCCCAGGTGATTAGACCTGCTCTAGGTCCATGGATCCAAGGTATCCATCCGTGGGCCCAACGGACTTCACCCCTTCCCCACTTTCCAAGGGCCAGGTCAATTCCAGCTATCCAGGGAACCTGTCGAAACAGAGGCAGCTACAGGAGGGGACACACAAATATTTGTGCCCTGCAGTTACACACCCGTTCCGACAGACTCGATCGCAATCTATCCAGATGAGAACACGTTCTCTTCCGACTAGAGCACGCTGGAGTCGCTGTATGTCTCAAATTTGGTTCCTTTATTTATAGTTAGTATTTTTGGTGAATTAATTGATTTGTTTTAATTTTTTATTGATTTAGGTAGAACGATTTCGGGAGTTTGGGGGGAGGGGAGGGGGAGGGGGGGTTGTGTGTGTAATGGATTGTCGAGATCGTGGTTGGTTAGTACTCACCTAGTTGTACTCACCTAGTTGTGTTTGCGGGGGTTGAGCTCTGGCTCTTTGGTCCCGCCTCTCAACCGTCAATCAACAGGTGTACAGATTCCTGAGCCTATCGGGCTCTGTCATATCTACACTTGAAACTGTGTATGGAGTGAGCCTCCACCACATCACCCCCTAATGCATTCCATTTGTCAACCACTCTGACACTAAAAAAGTTCTTTCTAATATCTCTGTGGCTCATTTGGGCACTCAGTTTCCACCTGTGTCCCCTTGTGCGTGTTCCCCTTGTGTTAAATAGACTGTCTTTATCTACCCTATCAATCCCCTTCAGAATCTTGAATGTGGTGATCATGTCCCCCCTAACTCTTCTCTCTTCCAGCGAAGTGAGGTTTAATTCCCGTAGTCTCTCCTCGTAGCTCATACCTCTCAGCTCGGGTACTAGTCTGGTGGCAAACCTTTGAACCTTTTCCAGTTTAGTCTTATCCTTGACTAGATATGGACTCCATGCTGGGGCTGCATACTCCAGGATTGGCCTGACATATGTGGTATACAAAGTTCTGAATGATTCTTTACACAAGTTTCTGAATGCCGTTCGTATGTTGGCCAGCCTGGCATATGCCGCTGATGTTATCCGCTTGATATGTGCTGCAGGAGACAGGTCTGGCGTGATATCAACCCCCAAGTCTTTTTCCTTCTCTGACTCCTGAAGAATTTCCTCTCCCAGATGATACCTTGTATCTGGCCTCCTGCTCCCTACACCTATCTTCATTACATTACATTTGGTTGGGTTAAACTCTAACAACCATTTGTTCGACCATTCCTTCAGCTTGTCTAGGTCTTCTTGAAGCCTCAAACAGTCCTCTTCTGTTTTAATCCTTCTCATAATTTTAGCATCGTCCGCAAACATTGAGAGAAATGAATCGATACCCTCCGGGAGATCATTTACATATATCAGAAACAAGATAGGACCGAGTACAGAGCCCTGTGGGACTCCCCTGGTGACTTCACGCCAATCGGAGGTCTCACCCCTCACCGTAACTCTCTGCTTCCTATTGCTTAGATACTCCCTTATCCACTGGAGCACCTTACCAGCTACACCTGCCTGTCTCTCCAGCTTATGTACCAGCCTCTTATGCGGTACTGTGTCAAAGGCTTTCCGACAATCCAAGAAAATGCAGTCCGCCCAGCCCTCTCTTTCTTGCTTAATCTGTGTCACCTGATCGTAGAATTCTATCAAGCCTGTAAGGCAAGATTTACCCTCCCTGAATCCATGTTGGCGATTTGTCACGAAGTCCCTTCTCTCCAGATGTGTTACCAGGTTTTTTCTCACGATCTTCTCCATCACCTTGCATGGTATACAAGTCAAGGACACTGGCCTGTAGTTCAGTGCCTCTTGTCTGTCGCCCTTTTTGTATATTGGGACCACATTCGCCGTCTTCCATATTTCTGGTAGGTCTCCCGTCTCTAGTGATTTACTATACACTATGGAGAGTGGCAAGCAAAGTGCCTCTGCACACTCTTTCAGTACCCATGGTGAGATCCCATCTGGACCAACCGCCTTTCTAACATCCAGATCCAGTATTTATCTAGTTGTGTTCACCTAGTTATGCTTGCGAGGGTTGAGCTCTACTCTTTCGGCCCGCCTCTCAACTGTCAATCAATCAATTATTACTAATAAAAAACATTCCACACACACACACCCAGGAAGCAGCCCGTAACAGCTGTCTAACGCCCAGGTACATATTTACTGCTAGGTAACAGGGGCATCAGAATGATAGAAACTCTGCTGATTTCCGTTTGTTCCATTACCGTGGGATCGAATGAGCTACGATTACGAGTCGAGAGCGACGTCCACTCAGCTATAAAGCCCCCTTGTTTGTGAATTGGTGCAAAAGATAATTTGGGAGAGGTTAAGGGAAAGGAATGATGTTTGGTGGCTTTGAAAGCTTTGGATGGGAGGGGGGTTGGCAGTTATGAATTAAAAGTGTTAATTATTTAAGATAGGATATATGTGCAAAAGACGTTGCGAGATACAGTAAGAAAAGTGTTTCTGACTGAGGTTAGGTACTGTATGATTGACTTGTATGTTAGGAAAAAGAATCCTTATTAAAAACATAGATGATCTTTTGAAAGATTTCTCAGCAAATAGTTGCAAATTATTGTGTGAAAAGCCTATGGTTCCCACTTCCCTACACAAACACACGTGAGCACAATTAGTCCACGGGATTCAGAGAGAGTGAGAGTGAACAGCGAAATAGTACCCAAAAATGTGACAATGAGGGGAAACTATGTCATTCAAACGTTAACCATATAAATTACAGTTACACTAACCGAGCGTCCACATACATATTCCATTCAATTTACATAAATAAACATTCACTAATATATTCCTTTAAAATGGACACACGCAGATAGTTGCAATACACATGTCAGTTCAATTACTGGTACACATAAACACTCATAGCTGGACGTGTCTGTCCATCTTGACAATAGTAGACATGTAACAAAAAATGTGACAATAATGGGAAACTATGTCATTCAAACGTATAAATGTTAACCATATAAATTAAAGTAACACTAATCGCGCGCACACGTACATATGTCAATCAATTTACATAAATACACATTCACTAATGTGTACCTTTAAAATGGACACATACAGATAATTACCGTACACATGTCAGTTCAATTACAGGTACACATACACACACATAGCTTCACGTGTCTGTCGGTCTTGACAATAGTACACATGGATACGCAAACAAAACAGTCCATTATCAATTAATGTGTGTGTGTGTGTGTATTTCTTTTCTCCTTGTATTTACTATATGTATCTGCAGAACCGAGTTATTAGCTCTTGGACCCCGCCTATCAAATATATGTATTTTTCCATTTTTTTTATATCTACTACATCTATTTCTCTCTAACACACACACACACACACACACACACACACACACACACACACACACACACACACACACACACACACACACACACACACACACACACACACACACACACACACACACACACAAACTGGAGGCTTACCGTCTAAACGGAGAGAGTTCGTTGGTTATAATCCTAATGGTCCCATATCGAATCTCAGTTGATGCAATAGCAAATCGACAGATATTCTTTAACCTGATTCTCCTGTTCACCGGCTCCCCTCCGACCGGGGAGCCAGTCGGCCGAGCGGACAGCACACTGGACACTGGACTTGTGATCCTGTGGTCCCGGGTTCGATTCCGGGCGCCGCCGAGAAACAATGGGCAGAGTTTCTTTCACCCTGTGCCCCTGATACCTTGCAGTAAAACAGGTACCTGGGTGTTAGTCAGCTGTCACGGGCTGCTTCCTGGGGGTGGAGGTTTGGTCGAGGACCGGACCGCGGGGACACTAAAGCCCCGAAATCATCTCAAGAAGAACCTCAAGAGATAAGCACAAATGAATCCATCAATGGATCCATCAATCTATCTACTTATATCTGTCAATTCATCAATCTATCTTCCCATAAACCAACCATTTATCATTATATACATTTATATTCCATTTATCCGTCCATCAACTCTTCTGTCTATCCATCCATCTACTCATATGTCTTTCCATCCATCAGATAGACGGATGCATCTATGCATCCGTCTATCCGTCAATGTATATATTTAGCAATCAATGTAAACATCCATCTATCTACTTATATAAATTTTCCTTTAATCCCTGTTTCACCTGCACCACTCCCCCCTGTTTCTCCCTCTGCATCCCTGTTTCACCTGCACCACTCCCCCTGTTCCCCCATCCCCATCCCTGTTTCACCTGCACCACTCCCCCTGTTCCCCCATCCCCATCCCTGTTTCACCTGCACCACTCCCTCTGTTTCTCCCTCTTCATCCCTGTTTCACCTGCACCACTCCCCCCTGTTTCTCCCTCTTCATCCCTGTTTCATCTGCACCACTCCCCCTGTTCCCCCATCCCCATCAATGTATCACCTGTACAGCACCCCCTCTTCCTCCCTGTTTCACCTGCACCACTCCCCCTGTTCCCTCTCTTCATTCCACCTCTAAATCCCGTATCCTACCCCCCACCCCCACCACCACCTTTGCACCTCTTCCTTTAACTTAAATCAGGACCAATAAACTTTATGTGTTTAATTTAGGTTTTTTCTAAGTACGAAAAAGTCTTCAGCCATCTTAAGCATTATTTTACAATTAACTTTAATTAAATTGGTAGTGGGGTGGGGGAGTGATAAGAATAATTATTAATTATTCCTAAATCCTTAAGCTAAAGTCAGCACTGACCAACCTATTCCCGTTCCCTACCCCAGACCATTCCCTCTACAAATACATTAATTTAGTAATAATAAGCCTTAATAATATATTAATAAATAAATTTTAAAATAAATCTGTGTATGGCTGCAGCCTCCAGCATGTGGCCTCATTACATAGACAGACATTCTCTTTATATATATATATATATATATATATATATATATATATATATATATATATATATATATATATATATATATATCAATTTACATAAATAAATATTCACTAATATATTCCTTTAAAATTGACTCAAGCGGATTAAGGCGTCCTGTACATACCAGTTGCATTGCTCCTGGCAGTATGGGTTCGAGTCACTTCTGGCATGTGAGTTTTCAGATGCATATAGTCCTGGGGACCATTAAGGCTTGTTCGCATGTATATATATATATATATATATATATATATATATATATATATATATATATATATATATATATATATATATATATAAATATATATATATATACATATATATATATTTAAAAAATCTGTCATATTTGTAAATTAAATAATAAATATTTAATTATTAAATTTAATTTAATTTGTTTTATTAATATAATTATTTAATAATTTAATAAAATAATAATTTATTAAAAAACATTAATTTGATTACTTATTTAATAAAATTAAATAATAAATATTAAATTAAATATTGATATATACTTGTGTGTCCAGGAGGCCATCTGTGTCTCCTCAGATGGTCTCCCTTATCACAGTTTGTGTCTATGGATGTGTGTCTGTGTGTGAGTGTGTATATCCCTGTGAGTGTCCGGGCGAGTGTGTGTGAGTGTCCCTGTGAGTGTCCGGGTGTGTGTGTGTCCGGTTATACCTGTGGGTTCAGGAGGCCATATGTGTCCCCTCAGATGGTCTCCCTTATCACAGTCTATGGGAGTGTGTGAGTGTGAGTGCCCCTGTGAGTGTTCGGGTGAGGGTGTGTGTGTGAGTGTCCGGGTTTATGTGAGGTTTGGTTCCAGGGAAACATCCTTCCCCCCCCCCCCCCTTCCCATATCTCCTCCCTTATTCCCACCGTGGGTTCGAATCCCAGGTGATTAGACCTGCTCTAGGTCCATGGATCCAAGGTATCCATCCGTGGGCCCAACGGACTTCACCCCTTCCCCACTTTCCAAGGGCCAGGTCAATTCCAGCTATCCAGGGAACCTGTCGAAACAGAGGCAGCTACAGGAGGGGACACACAAATATTTGTGCCCTGCAGTTACACACCCGTTCCGACAGACTCGATCGCAATCTATCCAGATGAGAACACGTTCTCTTCCGACTAGAGCACGCTGGAGTCGCTGTATGTCTCAAATTTGGTTCCTTTATTTATAGTTAGTATTTTTGGTGAATTAATTGATTTGTTTTAATTTTTTATTGATTTAGGTAGAACGATTTCGGGAGTTTGGGGGGAGGGGAGGGGGAGGGGGGGTTGTGTGTGTAATGGATTGTCGAGATCGTGGTTGGTTAGTACTCACCTAGTTGTACTCACCTAGTTGTGTTTGCGGGGGTTGAGCTCTGGCTCTTTGGTCCCGCCTCTCAACCGTCAATCAACAGGTGTACAGATTCCTGAGCCTATCGGGCTCTGTCATATCTACACTTGAAACTGTGTATGGAGTGAGCCTCCACCACATCACCCCCTAATGCATTCCATTTGTCAACCACTCTGACACTAAAAAAGTTCTTTCTAATATCTCTGTGGCTCATTTGGGCACTCAGTTTCCACCTGTGTCAACTTGTGCGTGTTCCCCTTGTGTTAAATAGACTGTCTTTATCTACCCTATCAATCCCCTTCAGAATCTTGAATGTGGTGATCATGTCCCCCCTAACTCTTCTGTCTTCCAGCGAAGTGAGGTTTAATTCCCGTAGTCTCTCCTCGTAGCTCATACCTCTCAGCTCGGGTACTAGTCTGGTGGCAAACCTTTGAACCTTTTCCAGTTTAGTCTTATCCTTGACTAGATATGGACTCCATGCTGGGGCTGCATACTCCAGGATTGGCCTGACATATGTGGTATACAAAGTTCTGAATGATTCTTTACACAAGTTTCTGAATGCCGTTCGTATGTTGGCCAGCCTGGCATATGCCGCTGATGTTATCCGCTTGATATGTGCTGCAGGAGACAGGTCTGGCGTGATATCAACCCCCAAGTCTTTTTCCTTCTCTGACTCCTGAAGAATTTCCTCTCCCAGATGATACCTTGTATCTGGCCTCCTGCTCCCTACACCTATCTTCATTACATTACATTTGGTTGGGTTAAACTCTAACAACCATTTGTTCGACCATTCCTTCAGCTTGTCTAGGTCTTCTTGAAGCCTCAAACAGTCCTCTTCTGTTTTAATCCTTCTCATAATTTTAGCATCGTCCGCAAACATTGAGAGAAATGAATCGATACCCTCCGGGAGATCATTTACATATATCAGAAACAAGATAGGACCGAGTACAGAGCCCTGTGGGACTCCACTGGTGACTTCACGCCAATCGGAGGTCTCACCCCTCACCGTAACTCTCTGCTTCCTATTGCTTAGATACTCCCTTATCCACTGGAGCACCTTACCAGCTACACCTGCCTGTCTCTCCAGCTTATGTACCAGCCTCTTATGCGGTACTGTGTCAAAGGCTTTCCGACAATCCAAGAAAATGCAGTCCGCCCAGCCCTCTCTTTCTTGCTTAATCTGTGTCACCTGATCGTAGAATTCTATCAAGCCTGTAAGGCAAGATTTACCCTCCCTGAATCCATGTTGGCGATTTGTCACGAAGTCCCTTCTCTCCAGATGTGTTACCAGGTTTTTTCTCACGATCTTCTCCATCACCTTGCATGGTATACAAGTCAAGGACACTGGCCTGTAGTTCAGTGCCTCTTGTCTGTCGCCCTTTTTGTATATTGGGACCACATTCGCCGTCTTCCATATTTCTGGTAGGTCTCCCGTCTCTAGTGATTTACTATACACTATGGAGAGTGGCAAGCAAAGTGCCTCTGCACACTCTTTCAGTACCCATGGTGAGATCCCATCTGGACCAACCGCCTTTCTAACATCCAGATCCAGTATTTATCTAGTTGTGTTCACCTAGTTATGCTTGCGAGGGTTGAGCTCTACTCTTTCGGCCCGCCTCTCAACTGTCAATCAATCAATTATTACTAATAAAAAACATTCCACACACACACACCCAGGAAGCAGCCCGTAACAGCTGTCTAACGCCCAGGTACATATTTACTGCTAGGTAACAGGGGCATCAGAATGATAGAAACTCTGCTGATTTCCGTTTGTTCCATTACCGTGGGATCGAATGAGCTACGATTATGAGTCGAGAGCGACGTCCACTCAGCTATAAAGCCCCCTTGTTTGTGAATTGGTGCAAAAGATAATTTGGGAGAGGTTAAGGGAAAGGAATGATGTTTGGTGGCTTTGAAAGCTTTGGATGGGAGGGGGGTTGGCAGTTATGAATTAAAAGTGTTAATTATTTAAGATAGGATATATGTGCAAAAGACGTTGCGAGATACAGTAAGAAAAGTGTTTCTGACTGAGGTTAGGTACTGTATGATTGACTTGTATGTTAGGAAAAAGAATCCTTATTAAAAACATAGATGATCTTTTGAAAGATTTCTCAGCAAATAGTTGCAAATTATTGTGTGAAAAGCCTATGGTTCCCACTTCCCTACACAAACACACGTGAGCACAATTAGTCCACGGGATTCAGAGAGAGTGAGAGTGAACAGCGAAATAGTACCCAAAAATGTGACAATGAGGGGAAACTATGTCATTCAAACGTTAACCATATAAATTACAGTTACACTAACCGAGCGTCCACATACATATTCCATTCAATTTACATAAATAAACATTCACTAATATATTCCTTTAAAATGGACACACGCAGATAGTTGCAATACACATGTCAGTTCAATTACTGGTACACATAAACACTCATAGCTGGACGTGTCTGTCCATCTTGACAATAGTAGACATGTAACAAAAAATGTGACAATAATAGGAAACTATGTCATTCTAACGTATAAATGTTAACCATATAAATTAAAGTAACACTAATCGCGCGCACACGTACATATGTCAATCAATTTACATAAATACACATTCACTAATGTGTACCTTTAAAATGGACACATACAGATAATTACCGTACACATGTCAGTTCAATTACAGGTACACATACACACACATAGCTTCACGTGTCTGTCGGTCTTGACAATAGTACACATGGATACGCAAACAAAACAGTCCATTATCAATTAATGTGTGTGTGTGTGTGTATTTCTTTTCTCCTTGTATTTACTATATGTATCTGCAGAACCGAGTTATTAGCTCTTGGACCCCGCCTATCAAATATATGTATTTTTCCATTTTTTTTATATCTACTACATCTATTTCTCTCTAAACACACACACACACACACACACACACACACACACACACACACACACACACACACACACACACACACACACACACACACACACACACACACACACACACACACACACACACACACACACACAAACTGGAGGCTTACCGTCTAAACGGAGAGAGTTCGTTGGTTATAATCCTAATAGTCCCATATCGAATCTCAGTTGATGCAATAGCAAATCGACAGATATTCTTTAACCTGATTCCCCTGTTCACCGGCTCCCCTCCGACCGGGGAGCCAGTCGGCCGAGCGGACAGCACACTGGACACTGGACTTGTGATCCTGTGGTCCCGGGTTCGATTCCGGGCGCCGCCGAGAAACAATGGGCAGAGTTTCTTTCACCCTGTGCCCCTGATACCTTGCAGTAAAACAGGTACCTGGGTGTTAGTCAGCTGTCACGGGCTGCTTCCTGGGGGTGGAGGTTTGGTCGAGGACCGGACCGCGGGGACACTAAAGCCCCGAAATCATCTCAAGAAGAACCTCAAGAGATAAGCACAAATGAATCCATCAATGGATCCATCAATCTATCTACTTATATCTGTCAATTCATCAATCTGTCTTCCCATAAACCAACCATTTATCATTATATACATTTATATTCCATTTATCCGTCCATCAACTCTTCTGTCTATCCATCCATCTACTCATATGTCTTTCCATCCATCAGATAGACGGATGCATCTATGCATCCGTCTATCCGTCAATGTATATATTTAGCAATCAATGTAAACATCCATCTATCTACTTATATAAATTTTCCTTTAATCCCTGTTTCACCTGCACCACTCCCCCCTGTTTCTCCCTCTGCATCCCTGTTTCACCTGCACCACTCCCCCTGTTCCCCCATCCCCATCCCTGTTTCACCTGCACCACTCCCCCTGTTCCCCCATCCCCATCCCTGTTTCACCTGCACCACTCCCTCTGTTTCTCCCTCTTCATCCCTGTTTCACCTGCACCACTCCCCCCTGTTTCTCCCTCTTCATCCCTGTTTCATCTGCACCACTCCCCCTGTTCCCCCATCCCCATCAATGTATCACCTGTACAGCACCCCCTCTTCCTCCCTGTTTCACCTGCACCACTCCCCCTGTTCCCTCTCTTCATTCCACCTCTAAATCCCGTATCCTACCCCCCACCCCCACCACCACCTTTGCACCTCTTCCTTTAACTTAAATCAGGACCAATAAACTTCTTTATGTGTTTAATTTAGGTTTTTTCTAAGTACGAAAAAGTCTTCAGCCATCTTAAGCATTATTTTACAATTAACTTTAATTAAATTGGTAGGGGGGGGGGGGAGTGATAAGAATAATTATTAATTATTCCTAAATCCTTAAGCTAAAGTCAACACTGACCAACCTATTCCCGTTCCCTACCCCAGACCATTCCCTCTACAAATACATTAATTTAGTAATAATAAGCCTTAATAATATATTAATAAATAAATTTTAAAATAAATCTGTGTATGGCTGCAGCCTCCAGCACGTGGCCTCATTACATAGACAGACATTCTCTTTATATATATATATATATATATATATATATATATATATATATATATATATATATATATATATATATATATCAATTTACATAAATAAATATTCACTAATATATTCCTTTAAAATTGACTCAAGCGGATTAAGGCGTTCTGTACATACCAGTTGCATTGCTCCTGGCAGTATGGGTTCGAGTCACTTCTGGCATGAGTTTTCAGATGCATATAGTCCTGGGGACCATTAAGGCTTGTTCGCATGTATATATATATATATATATATATATATATATATATATATATATATATATATATATATATATATATATATATATATATATATATATATAAATATATATATATATATACATATATATATATATATTTAAAAAATCTGTCATATTTGTAAATTAAATAATAAATATTTAATTATTAAATTTAATTTAATTTGTTTTATTAATATAATTATTTAATAATTTAATAAAATAATAATTTATTAAAAAACATTAATTTGATTACTTATTTAATAAAATTAAATAATAAATTTTAAATTAAATATTGATATATACTTGTGTGTCCAGGAGGCCATCTGTGTCCCCTCAGATGGTCTCCCTTATCACAGTTTGTGTCTATGGATGTGTGTCTGTGTGTGAGTGTGTATATCCCTGTGAGTGTCCGGGCGAGTGTGTGGGAGTGTCCCTGTGAGTGTCCGGGTGTGTGTGTGTCCGGTTATACCTGTGGGTTCAGGAGGCCATATGTGTCCCCTCAGATGGTCTCCCTTATCACAGTCTATGGGAGTGTGTGAGTGTGAGTGCCCCTGTGAGTGTTCGGGTGAGGGTGTGTGTGTGAGTGTCCGGGTTTATGTGAGGTTTGGTTCCAGGGAAACATCCTTCCCCCCCCCCCCCCTTCCCATATCTCCTCCCTTATTCCCACCGTGGGTTCGAATCCCAGGTGATTAGACCTGCTCTAGGTCCATGGATCCAAGGTATCCATCCGTGGGCCCAACGGACTTCACCCCTTCCCCACTTTCCAAGGGCCAGGTCAATTCCAGCTATCCAGGGAACCTGTCGAAACAGAGGCAGCTACAGGAGGGGACACACAAATATTTGTGCCCTGCAGTTACACACCCGTTCCGACAGACTCGATCGCAATCTATCCAGATGAGAACACGTTCTCTTCCGACTAGAGCACGCTGGAGTCGCTGTATGTCTCAAATTTGGTTCCTTTATTTATAGTTAGTATTTTTGGTGAATTAATTGATTTGTTTTAATTTTTTATTGATTTAGGTAGAACGATTTCGGGAGTTTGGGGGGAGGGGAGGGGGAGGGGGGGTTGTGTGTGTAATGGATTGTCGAGATCGTGGTTGGTTAGTATTTATCTAGTTGTGTTCACCTAGTTATGCTTGCGAGGGTTGAGCTCTACTCTTTCGGCCCGCCTCTCAACTGTCAATCAATCAATTATTACTAACTAATAAAAAACATTCCACACACACACACCCAGGAAGCAGCCCGTAACAGCTGTCTAACGCCCAGGTACATATTTACTGCTAGGTAACAGGGGCATCAGAATGATAGAAACTCTGCTGATTTCCGTTTGTTCCATTACCGTGGGATCGAATGAGCTACGATTACGAGTCGAGAGCGACGTCCACTCAGCTATAAAGCCCCCTTGTTTGTGAATTGGTGCAAAAGATAATTTGGGAGAGGTTAAGGGAAAGGAATGATGTTTGGTGGCTTTGAAAGCTTTGGATGGGAGGGGGGTTGGCAGTTATGAATTAAAAGTGTTAATTATTTAAGATAGGATATATGTGCAAAAGACGTTGCGAGATACAGTAAGAAAAGTGTTTCTGACTGAGGTTAGGTACTGTATGATTGACTTGTATGTTAGGAAAAAGAACCCTTATTAAAAACATAGATGATCTTTTGAAAGATTTCTCAGCAAATAGTTGCAAATTATTGTGTGAAAAGCCTATGGTTCCCACTTCCCTACACAAACACACGTGAGCACAATTAGTCCACGGGATTCAGAGAGAGTGAGAGTGAACAGCGAAATAGTACCCAAAAATGTGACAATGAGGGGAAACTATGTCATTCAAACGTGAACCATATAAATTACAGTTACACTAACCGAGCGTCCACATACATATTCCATTCAATTTACATAAATAAACATTCACTAATATATTCCTTTAAAATGGACACACGCAGATAGTTGCAATACACATGTCAGTTCAATTACTGGTACACATAAACACTCATAGCTGGACGTGTCTGTCCATCTTGACAATAGTAGACATGTAACAAAAAATGTGACAATAATGGGAAACTATGTCATTCAAACGTATAAATGTTAACCATATAAATTAAAGTAACACTAATCGCGCGCACACGTACATATGTCAATCAATTTACATAAATACACATTCACTAATGTGTACCTTTAAAATGGACACATACAGATAATTACCGTACACATGTCAGTTCAATTACAGGTACACATACACACACATAGCTTCACGTGTCTGTCGGTCTTGACAATAGTACACATGGATACGCAAACAAAACAGTCCATTATCAATTAATGTGTGTGTGTGTGTGTGTATTTATTTTCTCCTTGTATTTACTATATGTATCTGCAGAACCGAGTTATTAGCTCTTGGACCCCGCCTATCAAATATATGTATTTTTCCATTTTTTTATATCTACTACATCTATTTCTCTCTAACACACACACACACACACACACACACACACACACACACACACACACACACACACACACACACACACACACACACACAAACTGGAGGCTTACCGTCTAAACGGAGAGAGTTCGTTGGTTATAATCCTAATGGTCCCATATCGAATCTCAGTTGATGCAATAGCAAATCGACAGATATTCTTTAACCTGATTCGCCTGTTCACCGGCTCCCCTCCGACCGGGGAGCCAGTCGGCCGAGCGGACAGCACACTGGACACTGGACTTGTGATCCTGTGGTCCCGGGTTCGATTCCGGGCGCCGCCGAGAAACAATGGGCAGAGTTTCTTTCACCCTGTGCCCCTGATACCTTGCAGTAAAACAGGTACCTGGGTGTTAGTCAGCTGTCACGGGCTGCTTCCTGGGGGTGGAGGTTTGGTCGAGGACCGGACCGCGGGGACACTAAAGCCCCGAAATCATCTCAAGAAGAACCTCAAGAGATAAGCACAAATGAATCCATCAATGGATCCATCAATCTATCTACTTATATCTGTCAATTCATCAATCTGTCTTCCCATAAACCAACCATTTATCATTATATACATTTATATTCCATTTATCCGTCCATCAACTCTTCTGTCTATCCATCCATCTACTCATATGTCTTTCCATCCATCAGATAGACGGATGCATCTATGCATCCGTCTATCCGTCAATGTATATATTTAGCAATCAATGTAAACATCCATCTATCTACTTATATAAATTTTCCTTTAATCCCTGTTTCACCTGCACCACTCCCCCCTGTTTCTCCCTCTGCATCCCTGTTTCACCTGCACCACTCCCCCTGTTCCCCCATCCCCATCCCTGTTTCACCTGCACCACTCCCCCTGTTCCCCCATCCCCATCCCTGTTTCACCTGCACCACTCCCTCTGTTTCTCCCTCTTCATCCCTGTTTCACCTGCACCACTCCCCCCTGTTTCTCCCTCTTCATCCCTGTTTCATCTGCACCACTCCCCCTGTTCCCCCATCCCCATCAATGTATCACCTGTACAGCACCCCCTCTTCCTCCCTGTTTCACCTGCACCACTCCCCCTGTTCCCTCTCTTCATTCCACCTCTAAATCCCGTATCCTACCCCCCACCCCCACCACCACCTTTGCACCTCTTCCTTTAACTTAAATCAGGACCAATAAACTTCTTTATGTGTTTAATTTAGGTTTTTTCTAAGTACGAAAAAGTCTTCAGCCATCTTAAGCATTATTTTACAATTAACTTTAATTAAATTGGTAGGGGGGGGGGGGGAGTGATAAGAATAATTATTAATTATTCCTAAATCCTTAAGCTAAAGTCAACACTGACCAACCTATTCCCGTTCCCTACCCCAGACCATTCCCTCTACAAATACATTAATTTAGTAATAATAAGCCTTAATAATATATTAATAAATAAATTTTAAAATAAATCTGTGTATGGCTGCAGCCTCCAGCACGTGGCCTCATTACATAGACAGACATTCTCTTTATATATATATATATATATATATATATATATATATATATATATATATATATATATATATATATATATATATATATATATATCAATTTACATAAATAAATATTCACTAATATATTCCTTTAAAATTGACTCAAGCGGATTAAGGCGTCCTGTACATACCAGTTGCATTGCTCCTGGCAGTATGGGTTCGAGTCACTTCTGGCATGAGTTTTCAGATGCATATAGTCCTGGGGACCATTAAGGCTTGTTCGCATGTATATATATATATATATATATATATATATATATATATATATATATATATATATATATATATATATATATATATATATAAATATATATATATATATATATATATATATATATATATATACATATATATATATATTTAAAAAATCTGTCATATTTGTAAATTAAATAATAAATATTTAATTATTAAATTTAATTTAATTTGTTTTATTAATATAATTATTTAATAATTTAATAAAATAATAATTTATTAAAAAACATTAATTTAATTACTTATTTAATAAAATTAAATAATAAATATTAAATTAAATATTGATATATACTTGTGTGTCCAGGAGGCCATCTGTGTCCCCTCAGATGGTCTCCCTTATCACAGTTTGTGTCTATGGATGTGTGTCTGTGTGTGAGTGTGTATATCCCTGTGAGTGTCCGGGCGAGTGTGTGTGAGTGTCCCTGTGAGTGTCCGGGTGTGTGTGTGTCCGGTTATACCTGTGGGTTCAGGAGGCCATATGTGTCCCCTCAGATGGTCTCCCTTATCACAGTCTATGGGAGTGTGTGAGTGTGAGTGCCCCTGTGAGTGTTCGGGTGAGGGTGTGTGTGTGAGTGTCCGGGTTTATGTGAGGTTTGGTTCCAGGGAAACATCCTTCCCCCCCCCCCCCTTCCCATATCTCCTCCCTTATTCCCACCGTGGGTTCGAATCCCAGGTGATTAGACCTGCTCTAGGTCCATGGATCCAAGGTATCCATCCGTGGGCCCAACGGACTTCACCCCTTCCCCACTTTCCAAGGGCCAGGTCAATTCCAGCTATCCAGGGAACCTGTCGAAACAGAGGCAGCTACAGGAGGGGACACACAAATATTTGTGCCCTGCAGTTACACACCCGTTCCGACAGACTCGATCGCAATCTATCCAGATGAGAACACGTTCTCTTCCGACTAGAGCACGCTGGAGTCGCTGTATGTCTCAAATTTGGTTCCTTTATTTATAGTTAGTATTTTTGGTGAATTAATTGATTTGTTTTAATTTTTTATTGATTTAGGTAGAACGATTTCGGGAGTTTGGGGGGAGGGGAGGGGGAGGGGGGGTTGTGTGTGTAATGGATTGTCGAGATCGTGGTTGGTTAGTATTTATCTAGTTGTGTTCACCTAGTTATGCTTGCGAGGGTTGAGCTCTACTCTTTCGGCCCGCCTCTCAACTGTCAATCAATCAATTATTACTAACTAATAAAAAACATTCCACACACACACACACCCAGGAAGCAGCCCGTAACAGCTGTCTAACGCCCAGGTACATATTTACTGCTAGGTAACAGGGGCATCAGAATGATAGAAACTCTGCTGATTTCCGTTTGTTCCATTACCGTGGGATCGAATGAGCTACGATTACGAGTCGAGAGCGACGTCCACTCAGCTATAAAGCCCCCTTGTTTGTGAATTGGTGCAAAAGATAATTTGGGAGAGGTTAAGGGAAAGGAATGATGTTTGGTGGCTTTGAAAGCTTTGGATGGGAGGGGGGTTGGCAGTTATGAATTAAAAGTGTTAATTATTTAAGATGGGATATATGTGCAAAAGACGTTGCGAGATAGAGTAAGAAAAGTGTTTCTGACTGAGGTTAGGTACTGTATGATTGACTTGTATGTTAGGAAAAAGAATCCTTATTAAAAACATAGATGATCTTTTGAAAGATTTCTCAGCGAATAGTTGCAAATTATTGTGTGAAAAGCCTATGGTTCCCACTTCCCTACACAAACACACGTGAGCACAATTAGTCCACGGGATTCAGAGAGAGTGAGAGTGAACAGCGAAATAGTACCCAAAAATGTGACAATGAGGGGAAACTATGTCATTCAAACGTTAACCATATAAATTACAGTTACACTAACCGAGCGTCCACATACATATTCCATTCAATTTACATAAATAAACATTCACTAATATATTCCTTTAAAATGGACACACGCAGATAGTTGCAATACACATGTCAGTTCAATTACTGGTACACATAAACACTCATAGCTGGACGTGTCTGTCCATCTTGACAATAGTAGACATGTAACAAAAAATGTGACAATAATGGGAAACTATGTCATTCAAACGTATAAATGTTAACCATATAAATTAAAGTAACACTAATCGCGCGCACACGTACATATGTCAATCAATTTACATAAATACACATTCACTAATGTGTACCTTTAAAATGGACACATACAGATAATTACCGTACACATGTCAGTTCAATTACAGGTACACATACACACACATAGCTTGACGTGTCTGTCGGTCTTGACAACTGTACACATGGATACGCAAACAAAACAGTCCATTATCAATTAATGTGTGTGTGTGTGTGTGTATTTATTTTCTCCTTGTATTTACTATATGTATCTGCAGAACCGAGTTATTAGCTCTTGGACCCCGCCTATCAAATATATGTATTTTTCCATTTTTTTATATCTACTACATCTATTTCTCTCTAACACACACACACACACACACACACACACACACACACACACACACACACACACACACACACACACACACACACACACACACACACACACACACACACACACACACACACACACACACACACAAACTGGAGGCTTACCGTCTAAACGGAGAGAGTTCGTTGGTTATAATCCTAATGGTCCCATATCGAATCTCAGTTGATGCAATAGCAAATCGACAGATATTCTTTAACCTGATTCGCCTGTTCACCGGCTCCCCTCCGACCGGGGAGCCAGTCGGCCGAGCGGACAGCACACTGGACACTGGACTTGTGATCCTGTGGTCCCGGGTTCGATTCCGGGCGCCGCCGAGAAACAATGGGCAGAGTTTCTTTCACCCTGTGCCCCTGATACCTTGCAGTAAAACAGGTACCTGGGTGTTAGTCAGCTGTCACGGGCTGCTTCCTGGGGGTGGAGGTTTGGTCGAGGACCGGACCGCGGGGACACTAAAGCCCCGAAATCATCTCAAGAAGAACCTCAAGAGATAAGCACAAATGAATCCATCAATGGATCCATCAATCTATCTACTTATATCTGTCAATTCATCAATCTATCTTCCCATAAACCAACCATTTATCATTATATACATTTATATTCCATTTATCCGTCCATCAACTCTTCTGTCTATCCATCCATCTACTCATATGTCTTTCCATCCATCAGATAGACGGATGCATCTATGCATCCGTCTATCTGTCAATGTATATATTTAGCAATCAATGTAAACATCCATCTATCTACTTATATAAATTTTCCTTTAATCCCTGTTTCACCTGCACCACTCCCCCCTGTTTCTCCCTCTGCATCCCTGTTTCACCTGCACCACTCCCCCTGTTCCCCCATCCCCATCCCTGTTTCACCTGCACCACTCCCTCTGTTTCTCCCTCTTCATCCCTGATTCACCTGCACCACTCCCCCCTGTTTCTCCCTCTTCATCCCTGTTTCATCTGCACCACTCCCCCTGTTCCCCCATCCCCATCCCTGTATCACCTGTACAGCACCCCCTCTTCCTCCCTGTTTCACCTGCACCACTCCCCCTGTTCCCTCTCTTCATTCCACCCCTAAATCCCGTATCCTACCCCACACCCCCACCACCACCTTTGCACCTCTTCCTTTAACTTAAATCAGGACCAATAAACTTCTTTATGTGTTTAATTTAGGTTTTTTCTAAGTACGAAAAAGTCTTCAGCCATCTTAAGCATTATTTTACAATTAACTTTAATTAAATTGGTAGGGGGGGGGGGAGTGATAAGAATAATTATTAATTATTCCTAAATCCTTAAGCTAAAGTCAACACTGACCAACCTATTCCCGTTCCCTACCCCAGACCATTCCCTCTACAAATACATTAATTTAGTAATAATAAGCCTTAATAATATATTAATAAATAAATTTTAAAATAAATCTGTGTATGGCTGCAGCCTCCAGCATGTGGCCTCATTACATAGACAGACATTCTCTTTATATATATATATATATATATATATATATATATATATATATATATATATATATATATATATATATATATATATATATATATATATATATATATATATATATATATATATATATATATATATCAATTTACATAAATAAATATTCACTAATATATTCCTTTAAAATTGACTCAAGCAGATTAAGGCGTCCTGTACATACCAGTTGCATTGCTCCTGGCAGTATGGGTTCGAGTCACTTCTGGCATGTGAGTTTTCAGATGCATATAGTCCTGGGGACCATTAAGGCTTGTTCGCATGTATATATATATATATATATATATATATATATATATATATATATATATATATATATATATATATATATATATATATATATATATAAATATATATATATATATACATATATATATATTTAAAAAATCTGTCATATTTGTAAATTAAATAATAAATATTTAATTATTAAATTTAATTTAATTTGTTTTATTAATATAATTATTTAATAATTTAATAAAATAATAATTTATTAAAAAACATTAATTTGATTACTTATTTAATAAAATTAAATAATAAATATTAAATTAAATATTGATATATACTTGTGTGTCCAGGACGCCATCTGTGTCCCCTCAGATGGTCTCCCTTATCACAGTTTGTGTCTATGGATGTGTGTCTGTGTGTGAGTGTGTATATCCCTGTGAGTGTCCGGGCGAGTGTGTGTGAGTGTCCCTGTGAGTGTCCGGGTGTGTGTGTGTCCGGTTATACCTGTGGGTTCAGGAGGCCATATGTGTCCCCTCAGATGGTCTCCCTTATCACAGTCTATGGGAGTGTGTGAGTGTGAGTGCCCCTGTGAGTGTTCGGGTGAGGGTGTGTGTGTGAGTGTCCGGGTTTATGTGAGGTTTGGTTCCAGGGAAACATCCTTCCCCCCCCCCCCCCTTCCCATATCTCCTCCCTTATTCCCACCGTGGGTTCGAATCCCAGGTGATTAGACCTGCTCTAGGTCCATGGATCCAAGGTATCCATCCGTGGGCCCAACGGACTTCACCCCTTCCCCACTTTCCAAGGGCCAGGTCAATTCCAGCTATCCAGGGAACCTGTCGAAACAGAGGCAGCTACAGGAGGGGACACACAAATATTTGTGCCCTGCAGTTACACACCCGTTCCGACAGACTCGATCGCAATCTATCCAGATGAGAACACGTTCTCTTCCGACTAGAGCACGCTGGAGTCGCTGTATGTCTCAAATTTGGTTCCTTTATTTATAGTTAGTATTTTTGGTGAATTAATTGATTTGTTTTAATTTTTTATTGATTTAGGTAGAACGATTTCGGGAGTTTGGGGGGAGGGGAGGGGGAGGGGGGGTTGTGTGTGTAATGGATTGTCGAGATCGTGGTTGGTTAGTATTTATCTAGTTGTGTTCACCTAGTTATGCTTGCGAGGGTTGAGCTCTACTCTTTCGGCCCGCCTCTCAACTGTCAATCAATCAATTATTACTAACTAATAAAAAACATTCCACACACACACACACCCAGGAAGCAGCCCGTAACAGCTGTCTAACGCCCAGGTACATATTTACTGCTAGGTAACAGGGGCATCAGAATGATAGAAACTCTGCTGATTTCCGTTTGTTCCATTACCGTGGGATCGAATGAGCTACGATTACGAGTCGAGAGCGACGTCCACTCAGCTATAAAGCCCCCTTGTTTATGAATTGGTGCAAAAGATAATTTGGGAGAGGTTAAGGGAAAGGAATGATGTTTGGTGGCTTTGAAAGCTTTGGATGGGAGGGGGGTTGGCAGTTATGAATTAAAAGTGTTAATTATTTAAGATAGGATATATGTGCAAAAGACGTTGCGAGATACAGTAAGAAAAGTGTTTCTGACTGAGGTTAGGTACTGTATGATTGACTTGTATGTTAGGAAAAAGAATCCTTTTTAAAAACATAGATGATCTTTTGAATGATTTCTCAGCAAATAGTTGCAAATTATTGTGTGAAAAGCCTATGGTTCCCACTTCCCTACACAAACACACGTGAGCACAATTAGTCCACGGGATTCAGAGAGAGTGAGAGTGAACAGCGAAATAGTACCCAAAAATGTGACAATGAGGGGAAACTATGTCATTCAAACGTTAACCATATAAATTACAGTTACACTAACCGAGCGTCCACATACATATTCCATTCAATTTACATAAATAAACATTCACTAATATATTCCTTTAAAATGGACACACGCAGATAGTTGCAATACACATGTCAGTTCAATTACTGGTACACATAAACACTCATAGCTGGACGTGTCTGTCCATCTTGACAATAGTAGACATGTAACAAAAAATGTGACAATAGTGGGAAACTATGTCATTCAAACGTATAAATGTTAACCATATAAATTAAAGTAACACTAATCGCGCGCACACGTACATATGTCAATCAATTTACATAAATACACATTCACTAATGTGTACCTTTAAAATGGACACATACAGATAATTACCGTACACATGTCAGTTCAATTACAGGTACACATACACACACATAGCTTGACGTGTCTGTCGGTCTTGACAACTGTACACATGGATACGCAAACAAAACAGTCCATTATCAATTAATGTGTGTGTGTGTGTGTGTATTTATTTTCTCCTTGTATTTACTATATGTATCTGCAGAACCGAGTTATTAGCTCTTGGACCCCGCCTATCAAATATATGTATTTTTCCATTTTTTTATATCTACTACATCTATTTCTCTCTAACACACACACACACACACACACACACACACACACACACACACACACACACACACACACACACACACACACACACACACAAACTGGAGGCTTACCGTCTAAACGGAGAGAGTTCGTTGGTTATAATCCTAATGGTCCCATATCGAATCTCAGTTGATGCAATAGCAAATCGACAGATATTCTTTAACCTGATTCGCCTGTTCACCGGCTCCCCTCCGACCGGGGAGCCAGTCGGCCGAGCGGACAGCACACTGGACACTGGACTTGTGATCCTGTGGTCCCGGGTTCGATTCCGGGCGCCGCCGAGAAACAATGGGCAGAGTTTCTTTCACCCTGTGCCCCTGATACCTTGCAGTAAAACAGGTACCTGGGTGTTAGTCAGCTGTCACGGGCTGCTTCCTGGGGGTGGAGGTTTGGTCGAGGACCGGACCGCGGGGACACTAAAGCCCCGAAATCATCTCAAGAAGAACCTCAAGAGATAAGCACAAATGAATCCATCAATGGATCCATCAATCTATCTACTTATATCTGTCAATTCATCAATCTATCTTCCCATAAACCAACCATTTATCATTATATACATTTATATTCCATTTATCCGTCCATCAACTCTTCTGTCTATCCATCCATCTACTCATATGTCTTTCCATCCATCAGATAGACGGATGCATCTATGCATCCGTCTATCTGTCAATGTATATATTTAGCAATCAATGTAAACATCCATCTATCTACTTATATAAATTTTCCTTTAATCCCTGTTTCACCTGCACCACTCCCCCCTGTTTCTCCCTCTGCATCCCTGTTTCACCTGCACCACTCCCCCTGTTCCCCCATCCCCATCCCTGTTTCACCTGCACCACTCCCTCTGTTTCTCCCTCTTCATCCCTGTTTCACCTGCACCACTCCCCCCTGTTTCTCCCTCTTCATCCCTGTTTCATCTGCACCACTCCCCCTGTTCCCCCATCCCCATCCCTGTATCACCTGTACAGCACCCCCTCTTCCTCCCTGTTTCACCTGCACCACTCCCCCTGTTCCCTCTCTTCATTCCACCTCTAAATCCCGTATCCTACCCCACACCCCCACCACCACCTTTGCACCTCTTCCTTTAACTTAAATCAGGACCAATAAACTTCTTTATGTGTTTAATTTAGGTTTTTTCTAAGTACGAAAAAGTCTTCAGCCATCTTAAGCATTATTTTACAATTAACTTTAATTAAATTGGTAGGGGGGGGGGGAGTGATAAGAATAATTATTAATTATTCCTAAATCCTTAAGCTAAAGTCAACACTGACCAACCTATTCCCGTTCCCTACCCCAGACCATTCCCTCTACAAATACATTAATTTAGTAATAATAAGCCTTAATAATATATTAATAAATAAATTTTAAAATAAATCTGTGTATGGCTGCAGCCTCCAGCATGTGGCCTCATTACATAGACAGACATTCTCTTTATATATATATATATATATATATATATATATATATATATATATATATATATATATATATATATATATATATATATATATATATCAATTTACATAAATAAATATTCACTAATATATTCCTTTAAAATTGACTCAAGCGGATTAAGGCGTCCTGTACATACCAGTTGCATTGCTCCTGGCAGTATGGGTTCGAGTCACTTCTGGCATGTGAGTTTTCAGATGCATATAGTCCTGGGGACCATTAAGGCTTGTTCGCATGTATATATATATATATATATATATATATATATATATATATATATATATATATATATATAAATATATATATATATATATATACATATATATATATTTAAAAAATCTGTCATATTTGTAAATTAAATAATAAATATTTAATTATTAAATTTAATTTAATTTGTTTTATTAATATAATTATTTAATAATTTAATAAAATAATAATTTATTAAAAAACATTAATTTGATTACTTATTTAATAAAATTAAATAATAAATATTAAATTAAATATTGATATATACTTGTGTGTCCAGGACGCCATCTGTGTCCCCTCAGATGGTCTCCCTTATCACAGTTTGTGTCTATGGATGTGTGTCTGTGTGTGAGTGTGTATATCCCTGTGAGTGTCCGGGCGAGTGTGTGTGAGTGTCCCTGTGAGTGTCCGGGTGTGTGTGTGTCCGGTTATACCTGTGGGTTCAGGAGGCCATATGTGTCCCCTCAGATGGTCTCCCTTATCACAGTCTATGGGAGTGTGTGAGTGTGAGTGCCCCTGTGAGTGTTCGGGTGAGGGTGTGTGTGTGAGTGTCCGGGTTTATGTGAGGTTTGGTTCCAGGGAAACATCCTTCCCCCCCCCCCCCCTTCCCATATCTCCTCCCTTATTCCCACCGTGGGTTCGAATCCCAGGTGATTAGACCTGCTCTAGGTCCATGGATCCAAGGTATCCATCCGTGGGCCCAACGGACTTCACCCCTTCCCCACTTTCCAAGGGCCAGGTCAATTCCAGCTATCCAGGGAACCTGTCGAAACAGAGGCAGCTACAGGAGGGGACACACAAATATTTGTGCCCTGCAGTTACACACCCGTTCCGACAGACTCGATCGCAATCTATCCAGATGAGAACACGTTCTCTTCCGACTAGAGCACGCTGGAGTCGCTGTATGTCTCAAATTTGGTTCCTTTATTTATAGTTAGTATTTTTGTTGAATTAATTGATTTGTTTTAATTTTTTATTGATTTAGGTAGAACGATTTCGGGAGTTTGGGGGGAGGGGAGGGGGAGGGGGGGTTGTGTGTGTAATGGATTGTCGAGATCGTGGTTGGTTAGAATTTATCTAGTTGTGTTCACCTAGTTATGCTTGCGAGGGTTGAGCTCTACTCTTTCGGCCCGCCTCTCAACTGTCAATCAATCAATTATTACTAACTAATAAAAAACATTCCACACACACACACCCAGGAAGCAGCCCGTAACAGCTGTCTAACGCCCAGGTACATATTTACTGCTAGGTAACAGGGGCATCAGAATGATAGAAACTCTGCTGATTTCCGTTTGTTCCATTACCGTGGGATCGAATGAGCTACGATTACGAGTCGAGAGCGACGTCCACTCAGCTATAAAGCCCCCTTGTTTATGAATTGGTGCAAAAGATAATTTGGGAGAGGTTAAGGGAAAGGAATGATGTTTGGTGGCTTTGAAAGCTTTGGATGGGAGGGGGGTTGGCAGTTATGAATTAAAAGTGTTAATTATTTAAGATAGGATATATGTGCAAAAGACGTTGCGAGATACAGTAAGAAAAGTGTTTCTGACTGAGGTTAGGTACTGTATGATTGACTTGTATGTTAGGAAAAAGAATCCTTTTTAAAAACATAGATGATCTTTTGAATGATTTCTCAGCAAATAGTTGCAAATTATTGTGTGAAAAGCCTATGGTTCCCACTTCCCTACACAAACACACGTGAGCACAATTAGTCCACGGGATTCAGAGAGAGTGAGAGTGAACAGCGAAATAGTACCCAAAAATGTGACAATGAGGGGAAACTATGTCATTCAAACGTTAACCATATAAATTACAGTTACACTAACCGAGCGTCCACATACATATTCCATTCAATTTACATAAATAAACATTCACTAATATATTCCTTTAAAATGGACACACGCAGATAGTTGCAATACACATGTCAGTTCAATTACTGGTACACATAAACACTCATAGCTGGACGTGTCTGTCCATCTTGACAATAGTAGACATGTAACAAAAAATGTGACAATAATGGGAAACTATGTCATTCAAACGTATAAATGTTAACCATATAAATTAAAGTAACACTAATCGCGCGCACACGTACATATGTCAATCAATTTACATAAATACACATTCACTAATGTGTACCTTTAAAATGGACACATACAGATAATTACCGTACACATGTCAGTTCAATTACAGGTACACATACACACACATAGCTTGACGTGTCTGTCGGTCTTGACAACTGTACACATGGATACGCAAACAAAACAGTCCATTATCAATTAATGTGTGTGTGTGTGTGTGTATTTATTTTCTCCTTGTATTTACTATATGTATCTGCAGAACCGAGTTATTAGCTCTTGGACCCCGCCTATCAAATATATGTATTTTTCCATTTTTTTATATCTACTACATCTATTTCTCTCTAACACACACACACACACACACACACACACACACACACACACACACACACACACACACACACACACACACACACACAAACTGGAGGCTTACCGTCTAAACGGAGAGAGTTCGTTGGTTATAATCCTAATGGTCCCATATCGAATCTCAGTTGATGCAATAGCAAATCGACAGATATTCTTTAACCTGATTCGCCTGTTCACCGGCTCCCCTCCGACCGGGGAGCCAGTCGGCCGAGCGGACAGCACACTGGACACTGGACTTGTGATCCTGTGGTCCCGGGTTCGATTCCGGGCGCCGCCGAGAAACAATGGGCAGAGTTTCTTTCACCCTGTGCCCCTGATACCTTGCAGTAAAACAGGTACCTGGGTGTTAGTCAGCTGTCACGGGCTGCTTCCTGGGGGTGGAGGTTTGGTCGAGGACCGGACCGCGGGGACACTAAAGCCCCGAAATCATCTCAAGAAGAACCTCAAGAGATAAGCACAAATGAATCCATCAATGGATCCATCAATCTATCTACTTATATCTGTCAATTCATCAATCTATCTTCCCATAAACCAACCATTTATCATTATATACATTTATATTCCATTTATCCGTCCATCAACTCTTCTGTCTATCCATTCATCTACTCATATGTCTTTCCATCCATCAGATAGACGGATGCATCTATGCATCCGTCTATCTGTCAATGTATATATTTAGCAATCAATGTAAACATCCATCTATCTACTTATATAAATTTTCCTTTAATCCCTGTTTCACCTGCACCACTCCCCCCTGTTTCTCCCTCTGCATCCCTGTTTCACCTGCACCACTCCCCCTGTTCCCCCATCCCCATCCCTGTTTCACCTGCACCACTCCCTCTGTTTCTCCCTCTTCATCCCTGTTTCACCTGCACCACTCCCCCCTGTTTCTCCCTCTTCATCCCTGTTTCATCTGCACCACTCCCCCTGTTCCCCCATCCCCATCCCTGTATCACCTGTACAGCACCCCCTCTTCCTCCCTGTTTCACCTGCACCACTCCCCCTGTTCCCTCTCTTCATTCCACCTCTAAATCCCGTATCCTACCCCACACCCCCACCACCACCTTTGCACCTCTTCCTTTAACTTAAATCAGGACCAATAAACTTCTTTATGTGTTTAATTTAGGTTTTTTCTAAGTACGAAAAAGTCTTCAGCCATCTTAAGCATTATTTTACAATTAACTTTAATTAAATTGGTAGGGGGGGGGAGTGATAAGAATAATTATTAATTATTCCTAAATCCTTAAGCTAAAGTCAACACTGACCAACCTATTCCCGTTCCCTACCCCAGACCATTCCCTCTACAAATACATTAATTTAGTAATAATAAGCCTTAATAATATATTAATAAATAAATTTTAAAATAAATCTGTGTATGGCTGCAGCCTCCAGCATGTGGCCTCATTACATAGACAGACATTCTCTTTATATATATATATATATATATATATATATATATATATATATATATATATATATATATATATATATATATATATATATATATATATATATATCAATTTACATAAATAAATATTCACTAATATATTCCTTTAAAATTGACTCAAGCGGATTAAGGCGTCCTGTACATACCAGTTGCATTGCTCCTGGCAGTATGGGTTCGAGTCACTTCTGGCATGTGAGTTTTCAGATGCATATAGTCCTGGGGACCATTAAGGCTTGTTCGCATGTATATATATATATATATATATATATATATATATATATATATATATATATATATATATATATATATATATATATATAAATATATATATATATACATATATATATATTTAAAAAATCTGTCATATTTGTAAATTAAATAATAAATATTTAATTATTAAATTTAATTTAATTTGTTTTATTAATATAATTATTTAATAATTTAATAAAATAATAATTTATTAAAAAACATTAATTTGATTACTTATTTAATAAAATTAAATAATAAATATTAAATTAAATATTGATATATACTTGTGTGTCCAGGACGCCATCTGTGTCCCCTCAGATGGTCTCCCTTATCACAGTTTGTGTCTATGGATGTGTGTCTGTGTGTGAGTGTGTATATCCCTGTGAGTGTCCGGGCGAGTGTGTGTGAGTGTCCCTGTGAGTGTCCGGGTGTGTGTGTGTCCGGTTATACCTGTGGGTTCAGGAGGCCATATGTGTCCCCTCAGATGGTCTCATTTATCACAGTCTATGGGAGTGTGTGAGTGTGAGTGCCCCTGTGAGTGTTTGGGTGAGGGTGTGTGTGTGAGTGTCCGGGTTTATGTGAGGTTTGGTTCCAGGGAAACATCCTTCCCCCCCCCCTTCCCATATCTCCTCCCTTATTCCCACCGTGGGTTCGAATCCCAGGTGATTAGACCTGCTCTAGGTCCATGGATCCAAGGTATCCATCCGTGGGCCCAACGGACTTCACCCCTTCCCCACTTTCCAAGGGCCAGGTCAATTCCAGCTTTCCAGGGAACCTGTCGAAACAGAGGCAGCTACAGGAGGGGACACACAAATATTTGTGCCCTGCAGTTACACACCCGTTCCGACAGACTCGATCGCAATCTATCCAGATGAGAACACGTTCTCTTCCGACTAGAGCACGCTGGAGTCGCTGTATGTCTCAAATTTGGTTCCTTTATTTATAGTTAGTATTTTTGTTGAATTAATTGATTTGTTTTAATTTTTTATTGATTTAGATAGAACGATTTCGGGAGTTTGGGGGGAGGGGAGGGGGAGGGGGGGTTGTGTGTGTAATGGATTGTCGAGATCGTGGTTGGTTAGTATTTATCTAGTTGTGTTCACCTAGTTATGCTTGCGAGGGTTGAGCTCTACTCTTTCGGCCCGCCTCTCAACTGTCAATCAATCAATTATTACTAACTAATAAAAAACATTCCACACACACACACCCAGGAAGCAGCCCGTAACAGCTGTCTAACGCCCAGGTACATATTTACTGCTAGGTAACAGGGGCATCAGAATGATAGAAACTCTGCTGATTTCCGTTTGTTCCATTACCGTGGGATCGAATGAGCTACGATTACGAGTCGAGAGCGACGTCCACTCAGCTATAAAGCCCCCTTGTTTGTGAATTGGTGCAAAAGATAATTTGGGAGAGGTTAAGGGAAAGGAATGATGTTTGGTGGCTTTGAAAGCTTTGGATGGGAGGGGGGTTGGCAGTTATGAATTAAAAGTGTTAATTATTTAAGATAGGATATATGTGCAAAAGACGTTGCGAGATACAGTAAGAAAAGTGTTTCTGACTGAGGTTAGGTACTGTATGATTGACTTGTATGTTAGGAAAAAGAATCCTTTTTAAAAACATAGATGATCTTTTGAATGATTTCTCAGCAAATAGTTGCAAATTATTGTGTGAAAAGCCTATGGTTCCCACTTCCCTACACAAACACACGTGAGCACAATTAGTCCACGGGATTCAGAGAGAGTGAGAGTGAACAGCGAAATAGTACCCAAAAATGTGACAATGAGGGGAAACTATGTCATTCAAACGTTAACCATATAAATTACAGTTACACTAACCGAGCGTCCACATACATATTCCATTCAATTTACATAAATAAACATTCACTAATATATTCCTTTAAAATGGACACACGCAGATAGTTGCAATACACATGTCAGTTCAATTACTGGTACACATAAACACTCATAGCTGGACGTGTCTGTCCATCTTGACAATAGTAGACATGTAACAAAAAATGTGACAATAATGGGAAACTATGTCATTCAAACGTATAAATGTTAACCATATAATTAAAGTAACACTAATCGCGCGCACACGTACATATGTCAATCAATTTACATAAATACACATTCACTAATGTGTACCTTTAAAATGGACACATACAGATAATTACCGTACACATGTCAGTTCAATTACAGGTACACATACACACACATAGCTTGACGTGTCTGTCGGTCTTGACAACTGTACACATGGATACGCAAACAAAACAGTCCATTATCAATTAATGTGTGTGTGTGTGTGTGTATTTATTTTCTCCTTGTATTTACTATATGTATCTGCAGAACCGAGTTATTAGCTCTTGGACCCCGCCTATCAAATATATGTATTTTTCCATTTTTTTATATCTACTACATCTATTTCTCTCTAAACACACACACACACACACACACACACACACACACACACACACACACACACACACACACACACACACACACACACACACACACACAAACTGGAGGCTTACCGTCTAAACGGAGAGAGTTCGTTGGTTATAATCCTAATGGTCCCATATCGAATCTCAGTTGATGCAATAGCAAATCGACAGATATTCTTTAACCTGATTCGCCTGTTCACCGGCTCCCCTCCGACCGGGGAGCCAGTCGGCCGAGCGGACAGCACACTGGACACTGGACTTGTGATCCTGTGGTCCCGGGTTCGATTCCGGGCGCCGCCGAGAAACAATGGGCAGAGTTTCTTTCACCCTGTGCCCCTGATACCTTGCAGTAAAACAGGTACCTGGGTGTTAGTCAGCTGTCACGGGCTGCTTCCTGGGGGTGGAGGTTTGGTCGAGGACCGGACCGCGGGGACACTAAAGCCCCGAAATCATCTCAAGAAGAACCTCAAGAGATAAGCACAAATGAATCCATCAATGGATCCATCAATCTATCTACTTATATCTGTCAATCCATCAATCTATCTTCCCATAAACCAACCATTTATCATTATATACATTTATATTCCATTTATCCGTCCATCAACTCTTCTGTCTATCCATCCATCTACTCATATGTCTTTCCATCCATCAGATAGACGGATGCATCTATGCATCCGTCTATCCGTCAATGTATATATTTAGCAATCAATGTAAACATCCATCTATCTACTTATATAAATTTTCCTTTAATCCCTGTTTCACCTGCACCACTCCCCCCTGTTTCTCCCTCTGCATCCCTGTTTCACCTGCACCACTCCCCCTGTTCCCCCATCCCCATCCCTGTTTCACCTGCACCACTCCCTCTGTTTCTCCCTCTTCATCCCTGTTTCACCTGCACCACTCCCCCCTGTTTCTCCCTCTTCATCCCTGTTTCATCTGCACCACTCCCCCTGTTCCCCCATCCCCATCCCTGTATCACCTGTACAGCACCCCCTCTTCCTCCCTGTTTCACCTGCACCACTCCCCCTGTTCCCTCTCTTCATTCCACCTCTAAATCCCGTATCCTCCCCCCACCCCCACCACCACCTTTGCACCTCTTCCTTTAACTTAAATCAGGACCAATAAACTTCTTTATGTGTTTAATTTAGGTTTTTTCTAAGTACGAAAAAGTCTTCAGCCATCTCAAGCATTATTTTACAATTAACTTTAATTAAATTGGTAGGGGGGGGGAGTGATAAGAATAATTAATAATTATTCCTAAATCCTTTAGCTAAAGTCAACACTGACCAACCTATGCCCGTTCCCTACCCCAGACCATTCCCTCTACAAATACATTAATTTAGTAATAATAAGCCTTAATAATATATTAATAAATAAATTTTAAAATAAATCTGTGTATACTGCAGCCTCCAGCATGTGGCCTCATTACATAGACAGACATTCTCTTTATATATATATATATATATATATTATATATATATAATATATATATATATATATATATATATATATATATATATATCAATATACATAAATAAATATTCACTAATATATTCCTTTAAAATTGACTCAAGCGGATTAAGGCGTCCTGTACATACCAGTTGCATTGCTCCTGGCAGTATGGGTTCGAGTCACTTCTGGCATGTGAGTTTTCAGTTGCATATAGTCCTGGGGACCATTAAGGCTTGTTCGCATGTATATATATTATATATATATATATATATATATATATATATATATATAATATATATATATATATATATATATATATATATATATATATACATATATATATATTTAAAAAATCTGTCATATTTGTAAATTAAATAATAATATTTAATTATTAAATTTAATTTAATTTGTTTTATTAATATAATTATTTAATAATTTAATAAAATAATAATTTATTAAAAAACATTAATTTGATTACTTATTTAATAAAATTAAATAATATTTAAATTAAATATTGATATATACTTGTGTGTCCAGGAGGCCATCTGTGTCCCCTCAGATGGTCTCCCTTATCACAGTTTGTGTCTATGGATGTGTGTCTGTGTGTGAGTGTGTATATCCCTGTGAGTGTCCGGGCGAGTGTGTGTGAGTGTCCCTGTGAGTGTCCGGGTGTGTGTGTGTCCGGTTATACCTGTGGGTCCAGGAGGCCATCTGTGTCCCCTCAGATGGTCTCCCTTATCACAGTCTATGGGAGTGTGTGAGTGTGAGTGCCCCTGTGAGTGTTCGGGTGAGGGTGTGTGTGTGAGTGTCCGGGTTTATGTGAGGTTTGGTTCCAGGGAAACATCCTTCCCCCCCCCCCTTCCCATATCTCCTCCCTTATTCCCACCGTGGGTTCGAATCCCAGGTGATTAGACCTGCTCTAGGTCCATGGATCCAAGGTATCCATCCGTGGGCCCAACGGACTTCACCCCTTCCCCACTTTCCAAGGGCCAGGTCAATTCCAGCTATCCAGGGAACCTGTCGAAACAGAGGCAGCTACAGGAGGGGACACACAAATATTTGTGCCCTGCAGTTACACACCCGTTCCGACAGACTCGATCGCAATCTATCCAGATGAGAACACGTTCTCTTCCGACTAGACCACGCTGGAGTCGCTGTATGTCTCAAATTTGGTTCCTTTATTTATAGTTAGTATTTTTGGTGAATTAATTGATTTGTTTTAATTTTTTATTGATTTAGGTAGAACGATTTCGGGAGTTTGGGGGGAGGGGAGGGGGAGGGGGGGTTGTGTGTGTAATGGATTGTCGAGATCGTGGTTGGTTAGTATTTATCTAGTTGTGTTCACCTAGTTATGCTTGCGAGGGTTGAGCTCTACTCTTTCGGCCCGCCTCTCAACTGTCAATCAATCAATTATTACTAACTAATAAAAAACATTCCACACACACACACCCAGGAAGCAGCCCGTAACAGCTGTCTAACGCCCAGGTACATATTTACTGCTAGGTAACAGGGGCATCAGAATGATAGAAACTCTGCTGATTTCCGTTTGTTCCATTACCGTGGGATCGAATGAGCTACGATTACGAGTCGAGAGCGACGTCCACTCAGCTATAAAGCCCCCTTGTTTGTGAATTGGTGCAAAAGATAATTTGGGAGAGGTTAAGGGAAAGGAATGATGTTTGGTGGCTTTGAAAGCTTTGGATGGGAGGGGGGTTGGCAGTTATGAATTAAAATGTTAATTATTTAAGATAGGATATATATGCAAAAGACGTTGCGAGATACAGTAAGAAAAGTGTTTCTGACTGAGGTTAGGTACTGTATGATTGACTTGTATGTTAGGAAAAAGAACCCTTATTAAAAACATAGATGATCTTTTGAAAGGTTTCTCAGCAAATAGTTGCAAATTATTGTGTGAAAAGCCTATGGTTCCCCTTCCCTACACAAACACACGTGAGCACAATTAGTCCACGGGATTCAGAGAGAGTGAGAGTGAACAGCGAAATAGTACCCAAAAATGTGACAATGAGGGGAAACTATGTCATTCAAACGTTAACCATATAAATTACAGTTACACTAACCGAGCGTCCACATACATATTCCATTCAATTTACATAAATAAACATTCACTAATATATTCCTTTAAAATGGACACACGCAGATAGTTGCAATACACATGTCAGTTCAATTACTGGTACACATAAACACTCATAGCTGGACGTGTCTGTCCATCTTGACAATAGTAGACATGTAACAAAAAATGTGACAATAATGGGAAACTATGTCATTCAAACGTATAAATGTTAACCATATAAATTAAAGTAACACTAATCGCGCGCACACGTACATATGTCAATCAATTTACATAAATACACATTCACTAATGTGTACCTTTAAAATGGACACATACAGATAATTACCGTACACATGTCAGTTCAATTACAGGTACACATACACACACATAGCTTCACGTGTCTGTCGGTCTTGACAATAGTACACATGGATACGCACACAAAACAGTCCATTATCAATTAATGTGTGTGTGTGTGTGTATTTATTTTCTCCTTGTATTTACTATATGTATCTGCAGAATCGAGTTATTAGCTCTTGGACCCCGCCTATCAAATATATGTATTTTTCCATTTTTTTATATCTACTACATCTATTTCTCTCTAACACACACACACACACACACACACACACACACACACACACACACACACACACACACACACACACACACACATGGAGGCTTACCGTCTAAACGGAGAGAGTTCGTTGGTTATAATCCTAATGGTCCCATATCGAATCTCAGTTGATGCAATAGCAAATCGACAGATATTCTTTAACCTGATTCGCCTGTTCACCGGCTCCCCTCCGACCGGGGAGCCAGTCGGCCGAGCGGACAGCACACTGGACACTGGACTTGTGATCCTGTGGTCCCGGGTTCGATTCCGGGCGCCGCCGAGAAACAATGGGCAGAGTTTCTTTCACCCTGTGCCCCTGATACCTTGCAGTAAAACAGGTACCTGGGTGTTAGTCAGCTGTCACGGGCTGCTTCCTGGGGGTGGAGGTTTGGTCGAGGACCGGACCGCGGGGACACTAAAGCCCCGAAATCATCTCAAGAAGAACCTCAAGAGATAAGCACAAATGAATCCATCAATGGATCCATCAATCTATCTACTTATATCTGTCAATCCATCAATCTATCTTCCCATAAACCAACCATTTATCATTATATACATTTATATTCCATTTATCCGTCCATCAACTCTTCTGTCTATCCATCCATCTACTCATATGTCTTTCCATCCATCAGATAGACGGATGCATCTATGCATCCGTCTATCCGTCAATGTATATATTTAGCAATCAATGTAAACATCCATCTATCTACTTATATAAATTTTCCTTTAATCCCTGTTTCACCTGCACCACTCCCCCCTGTTTCTCCCTCTGCATCCCTGTTTCACCTGCACCACTCCCCCTGTTCCCCCATCCCCATCCCTGTTTCACCTGCACCACTCCCCCTGTTCCCCCATCCCCATCCCTGTTTCACCTGCACCACTCCCTCTGTTTCTCCCTCTTCATCCCTGTTTCACCTGCACCACTCCCCCTGTTTCTCCATCCATCCCCCATCCCTGTATCACCTGTACAGCACCCCCTCTTCCTCCCTGTTTCACCTGCACCACTCCCCCTGTTCCCTCTCTTCATTCCACCTCTAAATCCCGTATCCTCCCCCCACCCCCACCACCACCTTTGCACCTCTTCCTTTAACTTAAATCAGGACCAATAAACTTCTTTATGTGTTTAATTTAGGTTTTTTCTAAGTACGAAAAAGTCTTCAGCCATCTCAAGCATTATTTTACAATTAACTTTAATTAAATTGGTAGGGGGGGGGGGTGATAAGAATAATTAATAATTATTCCTAAATCCTTTAGCTAAAGTCAACACTGACCAACCTATGCCCGTTCCCTACCCCAGACCATTCCCTCTACAAATACATTAATTTAGTAATAATAAGCCTTAATAATATATTAATAAATAAATTTTAAAATAAATCTGTGTATGGCTGCAGCCTCCAGCATGTGGCCTCATTACATAGACAGACATTCTCTTTATATATATATATATATATATATATATATATATATATATATATATATATATATATATATATATATATATATATATATATATATATATATATATATATATATATATATATATATATATCACATAAATATATTCACTAATATCCTTTAAAATTGACTCAAGCGGATTAAGGCGTCCTGTACATACCAGTTGCATTGCTCCTGGCAGTATGGGTTCGAGTCACTTCTGGCATGTGAGTTTTCAGTTGCATATAGTCCTGGGGACCATTAAGGCTTGTTCGCATGTATATATATATATATATATATATATATATATATATATATATATATATATATATATATATATATATATATATATATATATATATATATATAAATATATATATATACATATATATATATTTAAAAAATCTGTCATATTTGTAAATTAAATAATAAATATTTAATTATTAAATTTAATTTAATTTGTTTTATTAATATAATTATTTAATAATTTAATAAAATAATAATTTATTAAAAAACATTAATTTGATTACTTATTTAATAAAATTAAATAATAAATATTAAATTAAATATTGATATATACTTGTGTGTCCAGGAGGCCATCTGTGTCCCCTCAGATGGTCTCCCTTATCACAGTTTGTGTCTATGGATGTGTGTCTGTGTGTGAGTGTGTATATCCCTGTGAGTGTCCGGGCGAGTGTGTGTGAGTGTCCCTGTGAGTGTCCGGTGTGTGTGTGTCCGGTTATACCTGTGGGTCCAGGAGGCCATCTGTGTCCCCTCAGATGGTCTCCCTTATCACAGTCTATGGGAGTGTGTGAGTGTGAGTGCCCCTGTGAGTGTTCGGGTGAGGGTGTGTGTGTGAGTGTCCGGGTTTATGTGAGGTTTGGTTCCAGGGAAACATCCTTCCCCCCCCCCCCCATATCTCCTCCCTTATTCCCACCGTGGGTTCGAATCCCAGGTGATTAGACCTGCTCTAGGTCCATGGATCCAAGGTATCCATCCGTGGGCCCAACGGACTTCACCCCTTCCCCACTTTCCAAGGGCCAGGTCAATTCCAGCTATCCAGGGAACCTGTCGAAACAGAGGCAGCTACAGGAGGGGACACACAAATATTTGTGCCCTGCAGTTACACACCCGTTCCGACAGACTCGATCGCAATCTATCCAGATGAGAACACGTTCTCTTCCGACTAGACCACGCTGGAGTCGCTGTATGTCTCAAATTTGGTTCCTTTATTTATAGTTAGTATTTTTGGTGAATTAATTGATTTGTTTTAATTTTTTATTGATTTAGGTAGAACGATTTCGGGAGTTTGGGGGAGGGGAGGGGGAGGGGGGGTTGTGTGTGTAATGGATTGTCGAGATCGTGGTTGGTTAGTATTTATCTAGTTGTGTTCACCTAGTTATGCTTGCGAGGGTTGAGCTCTACTCTTTCGGCCCGCCTCTCAACTGTCAATCAATCAATTATTACTAACTAATAAAAAACATTCCACACACACACCCAGGAAGCAGCCCGTAACAGCTGTCTAACGCCCAGGTACATATTTACTGCTAGGTAACAGGGGCATCAGAATGATAGAAACTCTGCTGATTTCCGTTTGTTCCATTACCGTGGGATCGAATGAGCTACGATTACGAGTCGAGAGCGACGTCCACTCAGCTATAAAGCCCCCTTGTTTGTGAATTGGTGCAAAAGATAATTTGGGAGAGGTTAAGGGAAAGGAATGATGTTTGGTGGCTTTGAAAGCTTTGGATGGGAGGGGGGTTGGCAGTTATGAATTAAAATGTTAATTATTTAAGATAGGATATATATGCAAAAGACGTTGCGAGATACAGTAAGAAAAGTGTTTCTGACTGAGGTTAGGTACTGTATGATTGACTTGTATGTTAGGAAAAAGAACCCTTATTAAAAACATAGATGATCTTTTGAAAGGTTTCTCAGCAAATAGTTGCAAATTATTGTGTGAAAAGCCTATGGTTCCCCCTTCCCTACACAAACACACGTGAGCACAATTAGTCCACGGGATTCAGAGAGAGTGAGAGTGAACAGCGAAATAGTACCCAAAAATGTGACAATGAGGGGAAACTATGTCATTCAAACGTTAACCATATAAATTACAGTTACACTAACCGAGCGTCCACATACATATTCCATCAATTTACATAAATAAACATTCACTAATATATTCCTTTAAAATGGACACACGCAGATAGTTGCAATACACATGTCAGTTCAATTACTGGTACACATAAACACTCATAGCTGGACGTGTCTGTCCATCTTGACAATAGTAGACATGTAACAAAAAATGTGACAATAATGGGAAACTATGTCATTCAAACGTATAAATGTTAACCATATAAATTAAAGTAACACTAATCGCGCGCACACGTACATATGTCAATCAATTTACATAAATACACATTCACTAATGTGTACCTTTAAAATGGACACATACAGATAATTACCGTACACATGTCAGTTCAATTACAGGTACACATACACACACATAGCTTCACGTGTCTGTCGGTCTTGACAATAGTACACATGGATACGCACACAAAACAGTCCATTATCAATTAATGTGTGTGTGTGTGTGTATTTATTTTCTCCTTGTATTTACTATATGTATCTGCAGAATCGAGTTATTAGCTCTTGGACCCCGCCTATCAAATATATGTATTTTTCCATTTTTTTATATCTACTACATCTATTTCTCTCTAACACACACACACACACACACACACACACACACACACACACACACACACACACACACTGGAGGCTTACCGTCTAAACGGAGAGAGTTCGTTGGTTATAATCCTAATGGTCCCATATCGAATCTCAGTTGATGCAATAGCAAATCGACAGATATTCTTTAACCTGATTCGCCTGTTCACCGGCTCCCCTCCGACCGGGGAGCCAGTCGGCCGAGCGGACAGCACACTGGACACTGGACTTGTGATCCTGTGGTCCCGGGTTCGATTCCGGGCGCCGCCGAGAAACAATGGGCAGAGTTTCTTTCACCCTGTGCCCCTGATACCTTGCAGTAAAACAGGTACCTGGGTGTTAGTCAGCTGTCACGGGCTGCTTCCTGGGGGTGGAGGTTTGGTCGAGGACCGGACCGCGGGGACACTAAAGCCCCGAAATCATCTCAAGAAGAACCTCAAGAGATAAGCACAAATGAATCCATCAATGGATCCATCAATCTATCTACTTATATCTGTCAATCATCAATCTATCTTCCCATAAACCAACCATTTATCATTATATACATTTATATTCCATTTATCCGTCCATCAACTCTTCTGTCTATCCATCCATCTACTCATATGTCTTTCCATCCATCAGATAGACGGATGCATCTATGCATCCGTCTATCCGTCAATGTATATATTTAGCAATCAATGTAAACATCCATCTATCTACTTATATAAATTTTCCTTTAATCCCTGTTTTCACCTGCACCACTCCCCCCTGTTTCTCCCTCTGCATCCCTGTTTCACCTGCACCACTCCCCCTGTTCCCCCATCCTCCATCCCTGTTCACCTGCACCACTCCCCCTGTTCCCCCATCCCCATCCCTGTTTCACCTGCACCACTCCCTCTGTTTCTCCCTCTTCATCCCTGTTTCACCTGCACCACTCCCCCCTGTTTCTCCCTCTTCATCCCCGTTTCATCTGCACCACTCCCCCTGTTCCCCCATCCCCATCCCTGTATCACCTGTACAGCACCCCCTCTTCCTCCCTGTTTCACCTGCACCACTCCCCCTGTTCCCTCTCTTCATTCCACCTCTAAATCCCGTATCCTCCCCCCCCACCCCCACCACCACCTTTGCACCTCTTCCTTTAACTTAAATCAGGACCAATAAACTTATTTATGTGTTTAATTTAGGTTTTTTCTAAGTACGAAAAAGTCTTCAGCCATCTCAAGCATTTTTTCACAATTAACTTTAATTAAATTGGTAAGGGGGGGGGGGGGAAGTGATAAGAATAATTAATAATTATTCCTAAATCCTTTAGCTAAAGTCAACACTGACCAACCTATGCCCGTTCCCTACCCCAGACCATTCCCTCTACAAATACATTAATTTAGTAATAATAAGCCTTATAATATATTAATAAATAAATTTTAAAATAAATCTGTGTATAACTGCAGCCTCCAGCATGTGGCCTCATTACATAGACAGACATTCTCTTATATATATATATATATATATATATATATATATATATATATATATAGTATATATATATATATATATATATATATATATATATATATATATATATATATATATCAATATACATAAATAAATATTCACTAATATATTCCTTTAAAATTGACTCAAGCGGATTAAGGCGTCCTGTACATACCAGTTGCATTGCTCCTGGCAGTATGGGTTCGAGTCACTTCTGGCATGTGAGTTTTCAGTTGCATATAGTCCTGGGGACCATTAAGGCTTGTTCGCATGTATATATATATATATATATATATATATATATATATATATATATATATATATATATATATATATATATATATAAATATATATATATATATATATATATATATATATAAATATATATATATATACATATATATATATTTAAAAAATCTGTCATATTTGTAAATTAAATAATAAATATTTAATTATTAAATTTAATTTAATTTGTTTTATTAATATAATTATTTAATAATTTAATAAAATAATAATTTATTAAAAAACATTAATTTGATTACTTATTTAATAAATTAAATAATAAATATTAAATTAAATATTGATATATACTTATGTGTCCAGGAGGCCATCTGTGTCCCCTCAGATGGTCTCCCTTATCACAGTTTGTGTCTATGGATGTGTGTCTGTGTGTGAGTGTGTATATCCCTGAGAGTGTCCGGGCGAGTGTGTGTGAGTGTCCCTGTGAGTGTCCAGGTGTGTGTGTGTCTGGTTATACCTGTGGGTCCAGGAGGCCATCTGTGTCCCCTCAGATGGTCTCCCTTATCACAGTCTATGGGAGTGTGTGAGTGTGAGTGCCCCTGTGAGTGTTCGGGTGAGGGTGTGTGTGTGAGTGTCCGGGTTTATGTGAGGTTTCGTTCAGGGAAACATCCTTCCCCCCCCCCCCCCCTTCCCATATCTCCTCCCTTATTCCCACCGTGGGTTCGAATCCCAGGTGATTAGACCTGCTCTAGGTCCATGGATCCAAGGTATCCATCCGTGGGCCCAACGGACTTCACCCCTTCCCCACTTTCCAAGGGCCAGGTCAATTCCAGCTATCCAGGGAACCTGTCGAAACAGAGGCAGCTACAGGAGGGGACACACAAATATTTGTGCCCTGCAGTTACACACCCGTTCCGACAGACTCGATCGCAATCTATCCAGATGAGAACACGTTCTCTTCCGACTAGACCACGCTGGAGTCGCTGTATGTCTCAAATTTGGTTCCTTTATTTATAGTTAGTATTTTTGGTGAATTAATTGATTTGTTTTAATTTTTTATTGATTTAGGTAGAACGATTTCGGGAGTTTGGGGGGAGGGGAGGGGGAGGGGGGGTTGTGTGTGTAATGGATTGTCGAGATCGTGGTTGGTTAGTATTTATCTAGTTGTGTTCACCTAGTTATGCTTGCGAGGGTTGAGCTCTACTCTTTCGGCCCGCCTCTCAACTGTCAATCAATCAATTATTACTAACTAATAAAAAACATTCCACACACACACTCCCAGGAAGCAGCCCGTAACAGCTGTCTAACGCCCAGGTACATATTTACTGCTAGGTAACAGGGGCATCAGAATGATAGAAACTCTGCTGATTTCCGTTTGTTCCATTACCGTGGGATCGAATGAGCTACGATTACGAGTCGAGAGCGACGTCCACTCAGCTATAAAGCCCCCTTGTTTGTGAATTGGTGCAAAAGATAATTTGGGAGAGGTTAAGGGAAAGGAATGATGTTTGGTGGCTTTGAAAGCTTTGGATGGGAGGGGGGTTGGCAGTTATGAATTACAAGTGTTAATTATTTAAGATAGGATATATATGCAAAAGACGTTGCGAGATACAGTAAGAAAAGTGTTTCTGACTGAGGTTAGGTACTGTATGATTGACTTGTATGTTAGGAAAAAGAACCCTTATTAAAAACATAGATGATCTTTTGAAAGGTTTCTCAGCAAATAGTTGCAAATTATTGTGTGAAAAGCGTATGGTTCCCCCTTCCTTACACAAACACACGTGAGCACAATTAGTCCACGGGATTCAGAGAGAGTGAGAGTGAACAGCGAAATAGTACCCAAAAATGTGACAATGAGGGGAAACTATGTCATTCAAACGTTAACCATATAAATTACAGTTACACTAACCGAGCGTCCACATACATATTCCATTCAATTTACATAAATAAACATTCACTAATATATTCCTTTAAAATGGACACACGCAGATAGTTGCAATACACATGTCAGTTCAATTACTGGTACACATAAACACTCATAGCTGGACGTGTCTGTCCATCTTGACAATAGTAGACATGTAACAAAAAATGTGACAATAATGGGAAACTATGTCATTCAAACGTATAAATGTTAACCATATAAATTAAAGTAACACTAATCGCGCGCACACGTACATATGTCAATCAATTTACATAAATACACATTCACTAATGTGTACCTTTAAAATGGACACATACAGATAATTACCGTACACATGTCAGTTCAATTACAGGTACACATACACACACATAGCTTCACGTGTCTGTCGGTCTTGACAATAGTACACATGGATACGCACACAAAACAGTCCATTATCAATTAATGTGTGTGTGTGTGTGTATTTATTTTCTCCTTGTATTTACTATATGTATCTGCAGAATCGAGTTATTAGCTCTTGGACCCCGCCTATCAAATATATGTATTTTTCCATTTTTTATATCTACTACATCTATTTCTCTCTAACACACACACACACACACACACACACACACACACACACACACACACACAAACTGGAGGCTTACCGTCTAAACGGAGAGAGTTCGTTGGTTATAATCCTAATGGTCCCATATCGAATCTCAGTTGATGCAATAGCAAATCGACAGATAATCTTTAACCTGATTCGCCTGTTCACCGGCTCCCCTCCGACCGGGGAGCCAGTCGGCCGAGCGGACAGCACACTGGACACTGGACTTGTGATCCTGTGGTCCCGGGTTCGATTCCGGGCGCCGCCGAGAAACAATGGGCAGAGTTTCTTTCACCCTGTGCCCCTGATACCTTGCAGTAAAACAGGTACCTGGGTGTTAGTCAGCTGTCACGGGCTGCTTCCTGGGGGTGGAGGTTTGGTCGAGGACCGGACCGCGGGGACACTAAAGCCCCGAAATCATCTCAAGAAGAACCTCAAGAGATAAGCACAAATGAATCCATCAATGGATCCATCAATCTATCTACTTATATCTGTCAATCCATCAATCTATCTTCCCATAAACCAACCATTTATCATTATATACATTTATATTCCATTTATCCGTCCATCAACTCTTCTGTCTATCCATCCATCTACTCATATGTCTTTCCATCCATCAGATAGACGGATGCATCTATGCATCCGTCTATCCGTCAATGTATATATTTAGCAATCAATGTAAACATCCATCTATCTACTTATATAAATTTTCCTTTAATCCCTGTTTCACCTGCACCACTCCCCCCTGTTTCTCCCTCTGCATCCCTGTTTCACCTGCACCACTCCCCTGTTCCCCCATCCCCATCCCTGTTTCACCTGCACCACTCCCCCTGTTCCCCCATCCCCATCCCTGTTTCACCTGCACCACTCCCTCTGTTTCTCCCTCTTCATCCCTGTTTCACCCTGCACCACTCCCCCCTGTTTCTCCCTCTTCATCCATGTTTCATCTGCACCACTCCCCTGTTCCCCCATCCCCATCCCTGTATCACCTGTACAGCACCCCCTCTTCCTCCCTGTTTCACCTGCACCACTCCCCCTGTTCCCTCTCTTCATTCCACCTCTAAATCCCGTATCCTCCCCCCCCACCCCCACCACCACCTTTGCACCTCTTCCTTTAACTTAAATCAGGACCAATAAACTTATTTATGTGTTTAATTTAGGTTTTTTCTAAGTACGAAAAAGTCTTCAGCCATCTCAAGCATTTTTTCACAATTAACTTTAATTAAATTGGTAAGGGGGGGGGGGGGGAGTGATAAGAATAATTAATAATTATTCCTAAATCCTTTAGCTAAAGTCAACACTGACCAACCTATGCCCGTTCCCTACCCCAGACCATTCCCTCTACAAATACATTAATTTAGTAATAATAAGCCTTAATAATATATTAATAAATAAATTTTAAAATAAATCTGTGTATAACTGCAGCCTCCAGCATGTGGCCTCATTACATAGACAGACATTCTCTTTATTATATATATATATATATATATATATATATATATATATATATATATATATATATATATATATATATATATCAATATACATAAATAAATATTCACTAATATATTCCTTTAAAATTGACTCAAGCGGATTAAGGCGTCCTGTACATACCAGTTGCATTGCTCCTGGCAGTATGGGTTCGAGTCACTTCTGGCATGTGAGTTTTCAGTTGCATATAGTCCTGGGGACCATTAAGGCTTGTTCGCATGTATATATATATATATATATATATATATATATATATATATATATATATATATATATATATATATATATATAAATATATATATATATATATATATATATATATAAATATATATATATATACATATATATATATTTAAAAAATCTGTCATATTTGTAAATTAAATAATAAATATTTAATTATTAAATTTAATTTAATTTGTTTTATTAATATAATTATTTAATAATTTAATAAAATAATAATTTATTAAAAAACATTAATTTGATTACTTATTTAATTAAAATTAAATAATAAATATTAAATTAAATATTGATATATACTTATGTGTCCAGGAGGCCATCTGTGTCCCCTCAGATGGTCTCCCTTATCACAGTTTGTGTCTATGGATGTGTGTCTGTGTGTGAGTGTGTATATCCTGATGAGTGTCCGGGCGAGTGTGTGTGAGTGTCCCTGTGAGTGTCCAGGGTGTGTGTGTGTCCTGGTTATACCTGTGGGTCCAGGAGGCCATCTGTGTCCCCTCAGATGGTCTCCCTTATCACAGTCTATGGGAGTGTGTGAGTGTGAGTGCCCCTGTGAGTGTTCGGGTGAGGGTGTGTGTGTGAGTGTCCGGGTTTATGTGAGGTTTCGTTCCAGGGAAACATCCTTCCCCCCCCCCCTTCCCATATCTCCTCCCTTATTCCCACCGTGGGTTCGAATCCCAGGTGATTAGACCTGCTCTAGGTCCATGGATCCAAGGTATCCATCCGTGGGCCCAACGGACTTCACCCCTTCCCCACTTTCCAAGGGCCAGGTCAATTCCAGCTATCCAGGGAACCTGTCGAAACAGAGGCAGCTACAGGAGGGGACACACAAATATTTGTGCCCTGCAGTTACACACCCGTTCCGACAGACTCGATCGCAATCTATCCAGATGAGAACACGTTCTCTTCCGACTAGACCACGCTGGAGTCGCTGTATGTCTCAAATTTGGTTCCTTTATTTATAGTTAGTATTTTTGGTGAATTAATTGATTTGTTTTAATTTTTTATTGATTTAGGTAGAACGATTTCGGGAGTTTGGGGGGAGGGGAGGGGGAGGGGGGGTTGTGTGTGTAATGGATTGTCGAGATCGTGGTTGGTTAGTATTTATCTAGTTGTGTTCACCTAGTTATGCTTGCGAGGGTTGAGCTCTACTCTTTCGGCCCGCCTCTCAACTGTCAATCAATCAATTATTACTAACTAATAAAAAACATTCCACACACACACTCCCAGGAAGCAGCCCGTAACAGCTGTCTAACGCCCAGGTACATATTTACTGCTAGGTAACAGGGGCATCAGAATGATAGAAACTCTGCTGATTTCCGTTTGTTCCATTACCGTGGGATCGAATGAGCTACGATTACGAGTCGAGAGCGACGTCCACTCAGCTATAAAGCCCCCTTGTTTGTGAATTGGTGCAAAGATAATTTGGGAGAGGTTAAGGGAAAGGAATGATGTTTGGTGGCTTTGAAAGCTTTGGATGGGAGGGGGGTTGGCAGTTATGAATTACAAGTGTTAATTATTTAAGATAGGATATATATGCAAAAGACGTTGCGAGATACAGTAAGAAAAGTGTTTCTGACTGAGGTTAGGTACTGTATGATTGACTTGTATGTTAGGAAAAAGAACCCTTATTAAAAACATAGATGATCTTTTGAAAGGTTTCTCAGCAAATAGTTGCAAATTATTGTGTGAAAAGCGTATGGTTCCCCCTTCCTTACACAAACACACGTGAGCACAATTAGTCCACGGGATTCAGAGAGAGTGAGATGTGAACAGCGAAATAGTACCCAAAAATGTGACAATGAGGGGAAACTATGTCATTCAAACGTTAACCATATAAATTACAGTTACACTAACCGAGCGTCCACATACATATTCCATTCAATTTACATAAATAAACATTCACTAATATATTCCTTTAAAATGGACACACGCAGATAGTTGCAATACACATGTCAGTTCAATTACTGGTACACATAAACACTCATAGCTGGACGTGTCTGTCCATCTTGACAATAGTAGACATGTAACAAAAAATGTGACAATAATGGGAAACTATGTCATTCAAACGTATAAATGTTAACCATATAAATTAAAGTAACACTAATCGCGCGCACACGTACATATGTCAATCAATTTACATAAATACACATTCACTAATGTGTACCTTTAAAATGGACACATACAGATAATTACCGTACACATGTCAGTTCAATTACAGGTACACATACACACACATAGCTTCACGTGTCTGTCGGTCTTGACAATAGTACACATGGATACGCACACAAAACAGTCCATTATCAATTAATGTGTGTGTGTGTGTGTATTTATTTTCTCCTTGTATTTACTATATGTATCTGCAGAATCGAGTTATTAGCTCTTGGACCCCGCCTATCAAATATATGTATTTTTCCATTTTTTTATATCTACTACATCTATTTCTCTCTAACACACACACACACACACACACACACACACACACACACACACACACACAAACTGGAGGCTTACCGTCTAAACGGAGAGAGTTCGTTGGTTATAATCCTAATGGTCCCATATCGAATCTCAGTTGATGCAATAGCAAATCGACAGATAATCTTTAACCTGATTCGCCTGTTCACCGGCTCCCCTCCGACCGGGGAGCCAGTCGGCCGAGCGGACAGCACACTGGACACTGGACTTGTGATCCTGTGGTCCCGGGTTCGATTCCGGGCGCCGCCGAGAAACAATGGGCAGAGTTTCTTTCACCCTGTGCCCCTGATACCTTGCAGTAAAACAGGTACCTGGGTGTTAGTCAGCTGTCACGGGCTGCTTCCTGGGGGTGGAGGTTTGGTCGAGGACCGGACCGCGGGGACACTAAAGCCCCGAAATCATCTCAAGAAGAACCTCAAGAGATAAGCACAAATGAATCCATCAATGGATCCATCAATCTATCTACTTATATCTGTCAATCCATCAATCTATCTTCCATAAACCAACCATTTATCATTATATACATTTATATTCCATTTATCCGTCCATCAACTCTTCTGTCTATCCATCCATCTACTCATATGTCTTTCCATCCATCAGATAGACGGATGCATCTATGCATCCGTCTATCCGTCAATGTATATATTTAGCAATCAATGTAAACAATCCATCTATCTACTTATATAAATTTTCCTTTAATCCCTGTTTCACCTGCACCACTCCCCCCTGTTTCTCCCTCTGCATCCCTGTTTCACCTGCACCACTCCCCCTGTTCCCCCATCCCCATCCCTGTTTCACCTGCACCACTCCCCCTGTTCCCCCATCCCCATCCCTGTTTCACCTGCACCACTCCCTCTGTTTCTCCCTCTTCATCCCTGTTTCACCTGCACCACTCCCCCCTGTTTCTCCCTCTTCATCCCTGTTTCATCTGCACCACTCCCCCTGTTCCCCCATCCCCATCCCTGTATCACCTGTACAGCACCCCCTCTTCCTCCCTGTTTCACCTGCACCACTCCCCCTGTTCCCTCTCTTCATTCCACCTCTAAATCCCGTATCCTCCCCCCCCACCCCCACCACCACCTTTGCACCTCTTCCTTTAACTTAAATCAGGACCAATAAACTTATTTATGTGTTTAATTTAGGTTTTTTCTAAGTACGAAAAAGTCTTCAGCCATCTCAAGCATTTTTTCACAATTAACTTTAATTAAATTGGTAAGGGGGGGGGGGAGTGATAAGAATAATTAATAATTATTCCTAAATCCTTTAGCTAAAGTCAACACTGACCAACCTATGCCCGTTCCCTACCCCAGACCATTCCCTCTACAAATACATTAATTTAGTAATAATAAGCCTTAATAATATATTAATAAATAAATTTTAAAATAAATCTGTGTATAACTGCAGCCTCCAGCATGTGGCCTCATTACATAGACAGACATTCTCTTTATATATATATATATATATATATATATATATATATATATATATATATATATATATATATATATATATATATATATATATATATATATCAATATACATAAATAAATATTCACTAATATATTCCTTTAAAATTGACTCAAGCGGATTAAGGCGTCCTGTACATACCAGTTGCATTGCTCCTGGCAGTATGGGTTCGAGTCACTTCTGGCATGTGAGTTTTCAGTTGCATATAGTCCTGGGGACCATTAAGGCTTGTTCGCATGTATATATATATATATATATATATATATATATATATATATATATATATATATATATATATATATAAATATATATATATATATATATATATATATATATATATAAATATATATATATATACATATATATATATTTAAAAAATCTGTCATATTTGTAAATTAAATAATAAATATTTAATTATTAAATTTAATTTAATTTGTTTTATTAATATAATTATTTAATAATTTAATAAAATAATAATTTATTAAAAAACATTAATTTGATTACTTATTTAATAAAATTAAATAATAAATATTAAATTAAATATTGATATATTCTTATGTGTCCAGGAGGCCATCTGTGTCCCCTCAGATGGTCTCCCTTATCACAGTTTGTGTCTATGGATGTGTGTCTGTGTGTGAGTGTGTATATCCCTGAGAGTGTCCGGGCGAGTGTGTGTGAGTGTCCCTGTGAGTGTCCAGGTGTGTGTGTGTCTGGTTATACCTGTGGGTCCAGGAGGCCATCTGTGTCCCCTCAGATGGTCTCCCTTATCACAGTCTATGGGAGTGTGTGAGTGTGAGTGCCCCTGTGAGTGTTCGGGTGAGGGTGTGTGTGTGAGTGTCCGGGTTTATGTGAGGTTTCGTTCCAGGGAAACATCCTTCCCCCCCCCCCTTCCCATATCTCCTCCCTTATTCCCACCGTGGGTTCGAATCCCAGGTGATTAGACCTGCTCTAGGTCCATGGATCCAAGGTATCCATCCGTGGGCCCAACGGACTTCACCCCTTCCCCACTTTCCAAGGGCCAGGTCAATTCCAGCTATCCAGGGAACCTGTCGAAACAGAGGCAGCTACAGGAGGGGACACACAAATATTTGTGCCCTGCAGTTACACACCCGTTCCGACAGACTCGATCGCAATCTATCCAGATGAGAACACGTTCTCTTCCGACTAGACCACGCTGGAGTCGCTGTATGTCTCAAATTTGGTTCCTTTATTTATAGTTAGTATTTTTGGTGAATTAATTGATTTGTTTTAATTTTTTATTGATTTAGGTAGAACGATTTCGGGAGTTTGGGGGGAGGGGAGGGGGAGGGGGGGTTGTGTGTGTAATGGATTGTCGAGATCGTGGTTGGTTAGTATTTATCTAGTTGTGTTCACCTAGTTATGCTTGCGAGGGTTGAGCTCTACTCTTTCGGCCCGCCTCTCAACTGTCAATCAATCAATTATTACTAACTAATAAAAAACATTCCACACACACACACCCAGGAAGCAGCCCGTAACAGCTGTCTAACGCCCAGGTACATATTTACTGCTAGGTAACAGGGGCATCAGAATGATAGAAACTCTGCTGATTTCCGTTTGTTCCATTACCGTGGGATCGAATGAGCTACGATTACGAGTCGAGAGCGACGTCCACTCAGCTATAAAGCCCCCTTGTTTGTGAATTGGTGCAAAAGATAATTTGGGAGAGGTTAAGGGAAAGGAATGATGTTTGGTGGCTTTGAAAGCTTTGGATGGGAGGCGGGTTGGCAGTTATGAATTACAAGTGTTAATTATTTAAGATAGGATATATATGCAAAAGACGTTGCGAGATACAGTAAGAAAAGTGTTTCTGACTGAGGTTAGGTACTGTATGATTGACTTGTATGTTAGGAAAAAGAACCCTTATTAAAAACATAGATGATCTTTTGAAAGGTTTCTCAGCAAATAGTTGCAAATTATTGTGTGAAAAGCGTATGGTTCCCCCTTCCCTACACAAACGCACGTGAGCACAATTAGTCCACGGGATTCAGAGAGAGTGAGAGTGAACAGCGAAATAGTACCCAAAAATGTGACAATGAGGGGAAACTATGTCATTCAAACGTTAACCATATAAATTACAGTTACACTAACCGAGCGTCCACATACTTATTCCATTCAATTTACATAAATAAACATTCACTAATATATTCCTTTAAAATGGACACACGCAGATAGTTGCAATACACATGTCAGTTCAATTACTGGTACACATAAACACTCATAGCTGGACGTGTCTGTCCATCTTGACAATAGTAGACATGTAACAAAAAATGTGACAATAATGGGAAACTATGTCATTCAAACGTATAAATGTTAACCATATAAATTAAAGTAACACTAATCGCGCGCACACGTACATATGTCAATCAATTTACATAAATACACATTCACTAATGTGTACCTTTAAAATGGACACATACAGATAATTACCGTACACATGTCAGTTCAATTACAGGTACACATACACACACATAGCTTCACGTGTCTGTCGGTCTTGACAATAGTACACATGGATACGCACACAAAACAGTCCATTATCAATTAATGTGTGTGTGTGTGTGTATTTATTTTCTCCTTGTATTTACTATATGTATCTGCAGAATCGAGTTATTAGCTCTTGGACCCCGCCTATCAAATATATGTATTTTTCCATTTTTTATATCTACTACATCTATTTCTCTCTAACACACACACACACACACACACACACACACACACACACACACACACACACACAAACACACACACACACACACACACACACACACACACACAAACTGGAGGCTTACCGTCTAAACGGAGAGAGTTCGTTGGTTATAATCCTAATGGTCCCATATCGAATCTCAGTTGATGCAATAGCAAATCGACAGATAATCTTTAACCTGATTCGCCTGTTCACCGGCTCCCCTCCGACCGGGGAGCCAGTCGGCCGAGCGGACAGCACACTGGACACTGGACTTGTGATCCTGTGGTCCCGGGTTCGATTCCGGGCGCCGCCGAGAAACAATGGGCAGAGTTTCTTTCACCCTGTGCCCCTGATACCTTGCAGTAAAACAGGTACCTGGGTGTTAGTCAGCTGTCACGGGCTGCTTCCTGGGGGTGGAGGTTTGGTCGAGGACCGGACCGCGGGGACACTAAAGCCCCGAAATCATCTCAAGAAGAACCTCAAGAGATAAGCACAAATGAATCCATCAATGGATCCATCAATCTATCTACTTATATCTGTCAATCCATCAATCTATCTTCCCATAAACCAACCATTTATCATTATATACATTTATATTCCATTTATCCGTCCATCAACTCTTCTGTCTATCCATCCATCTACTCATATGTCTTTCCATCCATCAGATAGACGGATGCATCTATGCATCCGTCTATCCGTCAATGTATATATTTAGCAATCAATGTAAACATCCATCTATCTACTTATATAAATTTTCCTTTAATCCCGGTTTCACCTGCACCACTCCCCCCTGTTTCTCCCTCTGCATCCCTGTTTCACCTGCACCACTCCCCCTGTTCCCCCATCCCCATCCCTGTTTCACCTGCACCACTCCCCCTGTTCCCCTATCCCCATCCCTGTTTCACCTGCACCACTCCCTCTGTTTCTCCCTCTTCATCCCTGTTTCACCTGCACCACTCCCCCCTGTTTCTCCCTCTTCATCCCTGTTTCATCTGCACCACTCCCCCTGTTCCCCATCCCCATCCCTGTATCACCTGTACAGCACCCCCTCTTCCTCCCTGTTTCACCTGCACCACTCCCCCTGTTCCCTCTCTTCATTCCACCTCTAAATCCCGTATCCTCCCCCCCACCCCCACCACCACCTTTGCACCTCTTCCTTTAACTTAAATCAGGACCAATAAACTTCTTTATGTGTTTAATTTAGGTTTTTTCTAAGTACGAAAAAGTCTTCAGCCATCTCAAGCATTTTTTCACAATTAACTTTAATTAAATTGGTAGGGGGGGGGGAGGGAGTGATAAGAATAATTAATAATTATTCCTAAATCCTTTAGCTAAAGTCAACACTGACCAACCTATGCCCGTTCCCTACCCCAGACCATTCCCTCTACAAATACATTAATTTAGTAATAATAAGCCTTAATAATATATTAATAAATAAATTTTAAAATAAATCTGTGTGTAACTGCAGCCTCCAGCATGTGGCCTCATTACATAGACAGACATTCTCTTTATATATATATATATGTATATATATATATATATATATATATATATATATATATATATATATATATATATATATCAATATACATAAATAAATATTCACTAATATATTCCTTTAAAATTGACTCAAGCGGATTAAGGCGTCCTGTACATACCAGTTGCATTGCTCCTGGCAGTATGGGTTCGAGTCACTTCTGGCATGTGAGTTTTCAGTTGCATATAGTCCTGGGGACCATTAAGGCTTGTTCGCATGTATATATATATATATATATATATATATATATATATATATATATATATATATATATATATATATATATATATATAAATATATATATATATATATATATATATATATAAAAATATATATATATATACATATATATATATTTAAAAAATCTGTCATATATGTAAATTAAATAATAAATATTTAATTATTAAATTTAATTTAATTTGTTTTATTAATATAATTATTTAATAATTTAATAAAATAATAATTTATTAAAAAACATTAATTTGATTACTTATTTAATAAAATTAAATAATAAATATTAAATTAAATATTGATATATACTTATGTGTCCAGGAGGCCATCTGTGTCCCCTCAGATGGTCTCCCTTATCACAGTTTGTGTCTATGGATGTGTGTCTGTGTGTGAGTGTGTATATCCCTGAGAGTGTCCGGGCGAGTGTGTGTGAGTGTCCCTGTGAGTGTCCAGGTGTGTGTGTCTGGTTATACCTGTGGGTCCAGGAGGCCATCTGTGTCCCCTCAGATGGTCTCCCTTATCACAGTCTATGGGAGTGTGTGAGTGTGAGTGCCCCTGTGAGTGTTCGGGTGAGGGTGTGTGTGTGAGTGTCCGGGTTTATGTGAGGTTTGGTTCCAGGGAAACATCCTTCCCCCCCCCCTTCCCATATCTCCTCCCTTATTCCCACCGTGGGTTCGAATCCCAGGTGATTAGACCTGCTCTAGGTCCATGGATCCAAGGTATCCATCCGTGGGCCCAACGGACTTCACCCCTTCCCCACTTTCCAAGGGCCAGGTCAATTCCAGCTATCCAGGGAACCTGTCGAAACAGAGGCAGCTACAGGAGGGGACACACAAATATTTGTGCCCTGCAGTTACACACCCGTTCCGACAGACTCGATCGCAATCTATCCAGATGAGAACACGTTCTCTTCCGACTAGACCACGCTGGAGTCGCTGTATGTCTCAAATTTGGTTCCTTTATTTATAGTTAGTATTTTTGGTGAATTAATTGATTTGTTTTAATTTTTTATTGATTTAGGTAGAACGATTTCGGGAGTTTGGGGGGAGGGGAGGGGGAGGGGGGGTTGTGTGTGTAATGGATTGTCGAGATCGTGGTTGGTTAGTATTTATCTAGTTGTGTTCACCTAGTTATGCTTGCGAGGGTTGAGCTCTACTCTTTCGGCCCGCCTCTCAACTGTCAATCAATCAATTATTACTAACTAATAAAAAACATTCCACACACACACACCCAGGAAGCAGCCCGTAACAGCTGTCTAACGCCCAGGTACATATTTACTGCTAGGTAACAGGGGCATCAGAATGATAGAAACTCTGCTGATTTCCGTTTGTTCCATTACCGTGGGATCGAATGAGCTACGATTACGAGTCGAGAGCGACGTCCACTCAGCTATAAAGCCCCCTTGTTTGTGAATTGGTGCAAAAGATAATTTGGGAGAGGTTAAGGGAAAGGAATGATGTTTGGTGGCTTTGAAAGCTTTGGATGGGAGGGGGGTTGGCAGTTATGAATTACAAGTGTTAATTATTTAAGATAGGATATATATGCAAAAGACGTTGCGAGATACAGTAAGAAAAGTGTTTCTGACTGAGGTTAGGTACTGTATGATTGACTTGTATGTTAGGAAAAAGAACCCTTATTAAAAACATAGATGATCTTTTGAAAGGTTTCTCAGCAAATTGTTGCAAATTATTGTGTGAAAAGCCTATGGTTCCCCCTTCCCTACACAAACACACGTGAGCACAATTAGTCCACGGGATTCAGAGAGAGTGAGAGTGAACAGCGAAATAGTACCCAAAAATGTGACAATGAGGGGAAACTATGTCATTCAAACGTTAACCATATAAATTACAGTTACACTAACCGAGCGTCCACATACATATTCCATTCAATTTACATAAATAAACATTCACTAATATATTCCTTTAAAATGGACACACGCAGATAGTTGCAATACACATGTCAGTTCAATTACTGGTACACATAAACACTCATAGCTGGACGTGTCTGTCCATCTTGACAATAGTAGACATGTAACAAAAAATGTGACAATAATGGGAAACTATGTCATTCAAACGTATAAATGTTAACCATATAAATTAAAGTAACACTAATCGCGCGCACACGTACATATGTCAATCAATTTACATAAATACACATTCACTAATGTGTACCTTTAAAATGGACACATACAGATAATTACCGTACACATGTCAGTTCAATTACAGGTACACATACACACACATAGCTTCACGTGTCTGTCGGTCTTGACAATAGTACACATGGATACGCACACAAAACAGTCCATTATCAATTAATGTGTGTGTGTGTGTGTATTTATTTTCTCCTTGTATTTACTATATGTATCTGCAGAATCGAGTTATTAGCTCTTGGACCCCGCCTATCAAATATATGTATTTTTCCATTTTTTATATCTACTACATCTATTTCTCTCTAACACACACACACACACACACACACACACACACACACACACACACACACACACACACACACACACACACACACACACACACACACACACAAACTGGAGGCTTACCGTCTAAACGGAGAGAGTTCGTTGGTTATAATCCTAATGGTCCCATATCGAATCTCAGTTGATGCAATAGCAAATCGACAGATAATCTTTAACCTGATTCGCCTGTTCACCGGCTCCCCTCCGACCGGGGAGCCAGTCGGCCGAGCGGACAGCACACTGGACACTGGACTTGTGATCCTGTGGTCCCGGGTTCGATTCCGGGCGCCGCCGAGAAACAATGGGCAGAGTTTCTTTCACCCTGTGCCCCTGATACCTTGCAGTAAAACAGGTACCTGGGTGTTAGTCAGCTGTCACGGGCTGCTTCCTGGGGGTGGAGGTTTGGTCGAGGACCGGACCGCGGGGACACTAAAGCCCCGAAATCATCTCAAGAAGAACCTCAAGAGATAAGCACAAATGAATCCATCAATGGATCCATCAATCTATCTACTTATATCTGTCAATCCATCAATCTATCTTCCCATAAACCAACCATTTATCATTATATACATTTATATTCCATTTATCCGTCCATCAACTCTTCTGTCTATCCATCCATCTACTCATATGTCTTTCCATCCATCAGATAGACGGATGCATCTATGCATCCGTCTATCCGTCAATGTATATATTTAGCAATCAATGTAAACATCCATCTATCTACTTATATAAATTTTCCTTTAATCCCGGTTTCACCTGCACCACTCCCCCCTGTTTCTCCCTCTGCATCCCTGTTTCACCTGCACCACTCCCCCTGTTCCCCCATCCCCATCCCTGTTTCACCTGCACCACTCCCCCTGTTCCCCCATCCCCATCCCTGTTTCACCTGCACCACTCCCTCTGTTTCTCCCTCTTCATCCCTGTTTCACCTGCACCACTCCCCCCTGTTTCTCCCTCTTCATCCCTGTTTCATCTGCACCACTCCCCCTGTTCCCCCATCCCCATCCCTGTATCACCTGTACAGCACCCCCTCTTCCTCCCTGTTTCACCTGCACCACTCCCCCTGTTCCCTCTCTTCATTCCACCTCTAAATCCCGTATCCTCCCCCCCACCCCCACCACCACCTTTGCACCTCTTCCTTTAACTTAAATCAGGACCAATAAACTTCTTTATGTGTTTAATTTAGGTTTTTTCTAAGTACGAAAAAGTCTTCAGCCATCTCAAGCATTTTTTCACAATTAACTTTAATTAAATTGGTAGGGGGGGGGGGAGTGATAAGAATAATTAATAATTATTCCTAAATCCTTTAGCTAAAGTCAACACTGACCAACCTATGCCCGTTCCCTACCCCAGACCATTCCCTCTACAAATACATTAATTTAGTAATAATAAGCCTTAATAATATATTAATAAATAAATTTTAAAATAAATCTGTGTGTAACTGCAGCCTCCAGCATGTGGCCTCATTACATAGACAGACATTCTCTTTATATATATATATATGTATATATATATATATATATATATATATATATATATATATATATATATATATATATATATCAATATACATAAATAAATATTCACTAATATATTCCTTTAAAATTGACTCAAGCGGATTAAGGCGTCCTGTACATACCAGTTGCATTGCTCCTGGCAGTATGGGTTCGAGTCACTTCTGGCATGTGAGTTTTCAGTTGCATATAGTCCTGGGGACCATTAAGGCTTGTTCGCATGTATATATATATATATATATATATATATATATATATATATATATATATATATATATATATATAATATATATATATATATATATATATATAAATATATATATATATATACATATATATATATTTAAAAAATCTGTCATATTTGTAAATTAAATAATAAATATTTAATTATTAAATTTAATTTAATTTGTTTTATTAATATAATTATTTAATAATTTAATAAAATAATAATTTATTAAAAAACATTAATTTGATTACTTATTTAATAAAATTAAATAATAAATATTAAGTTAAATATTGATATATACTTGTGTGTCCAGGAGGCCATCTGTGTCCCCTCAGATGGTCTCCCTTATCACAGTTTGTGTCTATGGATGTGTGTCTGTGTGTGAGTGTGTATATCCCTGTGAGTGTCCGGGCGAGTGTGTGTGAGTGTCCCTGTGAGTGTCCGGGTGTGTGTGTGTCTGGTTATACCTGTGGGTCCAGGAGGCCATCTGTGTCCCCTCAGATGGTCTCCCTTATCACAGTCTATGGGAGTGTGTGAGTGTGAGTGCCCCTGTGAGTGTTCGGGTGAGGGTGTGTGTGTGAGTGTCCGGGTTTATGTGAGGTTTGGTTCCAGGGAAACATCCTTCCCCCCCCCCCCCTTCCCATATCTCCTCCCTTATTTCCACCGTGGGTTCGAATCCCAGGTGATTAGACCTGCTCTAGGTCCATGGATCCAAGGTATCCATCCGTGGGCCCAACGGACTTCACCCCTTCCCCACTTTCCAAGGGCCAGGTCAATTCCAGCTATCCAGGGAACCTGTCGAAACAGAGGCAGCTACAGGAGGGGACACACAAATATTTGTGCCCTGCAGTTACACACCCGTTCCGACAGACTCGATCGCAATCTATCCAGATGAGAACACGTTCTCTTCCGACTAGACCACGCTGGAGTCGCTGTATGTCTCAAATTTGGTTCCTTTATTTATAGTTAGTATTTTTGGTGAATTAATTGATTTGTTTTAATTTTTTATTGATTTAGGTAGAACGATTTCGGGAGTTTGGGGGGAGGGGAGGGGGAGGGGGGGTTGTGTGTGTAATGGATTGTCGAGATCGTGGTTGGTTAGTATTTATCTAGTTGTGTTCACCTAGTTATGCTTGCGAGGGTTGAGCTCTACTCTTTCGGCCCGCCTCTCAACTGTCAATCAATCAATTATTACTAACTAATAAAAAACATTCCACACACACACACCCAGGAAGCAGCCCGTAACAGCTGTCTAACGCCCAGGTACATATTTACTGCTAGGTAACAGGGGCATCAGAATGATAGAAACTCTGCTGATTTCCGTTTGTTCCATTACCGTGGGATCGAATGAGCTACGATTACGAGTCGAGAGCGACGTCCACTCAGCTATAAAGCCCCCTTGTTTGTGAATTGGTGCAAAAGATAATTTGGGAGAGGTTAAGGGAAAGGAATGATGTTTGGTGGCTTTGAAAGCTTTGGATGGGAGGGGGGTTGGCAGTTATGAATTACAAGTGTTAATTATTTAAGATAGGATATATAAGCAAAAGACGTTGCGAGATACAGTAAGAAAAGTGTTTCTGACTGAGGTTAGGTACTGTATGATTGACTTGTATGTTAGGAAAAAGAACCCTTATTAAAAACATAGATGATCTTTTGAAAGGTTTCTCAGCAAATAGTTGCAAATTATTGTGTGAAAAGCCTATGGTTCCCCCTTCCCTACACAAACACACGTGAGCACAATTAGTCCACGGGATTCAGAGAGAGTGAGAGTGAACAGCGAAATAGTAACCAAAAATGTGACAATGAGGGGAAACTATGTCATTCAAACGTTAACCATATAAATTACAGTTACACTAACCGAGCGTCCACATACATATTCCATTCAATTTACATAAATAAACATTCACTAATATATTCCTTTAAAATGGACACACGCAGATAGTTGCAATACACATGTCAGTTCAATTACTGGTACACATAAACACTCATAGCTGGACGTGTCTGTCCATCTTGACAATAGTAGACATGTAACAAAAAATGTGACAATAATGGGAAACTATGTCATTCAAACGTATAAATGTTAACCATATAAATTAAAGTAACACTAATCGCGCGCACACGTACATATGTCAATCAATTTACATAAATACACATTCACTAATGTGTACCTTTAAAATGGACACATACAGATAATTACCGTACACATGTCAGTTCAATTACAGGTACACATACACACACATAGCTTCACGTGTCTGTCGGTCTTGACAATAGTACACATGGATACGCACACAAAACAGTCCATTATCAATTAATGTGTGTGTGTGTGTGTATTTATTTTCTCCTTGTATTTACTATATGTATCTGCAGAATCGAGTTATTAGCTCTTGGACCCCGCCTATCAAATATATGTATTTTTCCATTTTTTTTATATCTACTACATCTATTTCTCTCTAACACACACACACACACACACACACACACACACACACACACACACACACACACACACACACACACACACACACACACACACACACACACACACACACACACACACACGTGCTAAGTCAGGATGTGCTGGGTGTCAGGATGAGAAGAGAGGCAGAAAGACAATACGAAAATGACATCGCAAGCAAGGCAAAGACTCAGCCTAAATTGTTGCATAGCCACATTAGGAGAAAAACAACAGTAAAGGAACAGGTTATGAGATTAAGGATAGGGGCGGAAGGATTCACTACAAATGACAAGGAAGTGTGTGAGGAATTGAATAAGAAATTCCAGGAGGTCTTCACCTTAGAACAAGGAGAAATTCCAGAGGTAAGTGAGGGAATAGCTAACCAGGAACCACTGGAAGAGTTTGAGATTACCAGTGGGGAAGTAAGGAAGTGTTTACTAGAGTTGGACGTGACGAAGGCTATAGGCCCAGATGGAATCTCCCCTTGGGTTCTAAAGGAAGGAGCAAGAGAACTGAGCCTACCACTCTCCATAGTGTATAACAAATCACTGGCAACAGGGGAACTGCCAGATACTTGGAAAGCAGCTAACGTAGTCCCGATATACAAGAAAGGGGATAGACAGGAGGCACTGAACTACAGGCCAGTGTCCCTAACCTGCATACCATGCAAGCTGATGGAGAAGATTGTGCGAAAAAAACTAGTGGAGCATCTGGAGCGAAGGAACTTTGTAACACAGCATCAACATGGGTTCAGGGATGGCAGGTCCTGCCTCACAGGGTTACTTGAATTCTACGACCAGGCAACAAAAATAAGGCAAGAAAGAGAAGGGTGGGCAGACTGCATATTTTTGGATTGTCAGAAAGCCTTTGATACAGTGCCACACAAGAGGCTAGTGCGAAAGTTGGAGATGCAGGCTGGAGTGAGAGGGAAGGTACTCCGGTGGATAGAGGAATACCTAAGCAACAGGAGACAACGAGTCTGTGTGAGGGGTGAGGTCTCAGATTGGCGAGACGTCACAAGTGGAGTCCCGCAGGGGTCAGTCCTTGGACCTATACTGTTTCTGGTATATGTAAATGATCTCCCAGAGGGTATAGATTCGTTCCTCTCAATGTTTGCCGACGATGCAAAAATTATGAGGAGGATTGAAACAGAGGATGATAGTAGGAGGCTACAAGATGACCTGGATAGACTGAGTGAATGGTCCAACAAATGGCTGTTGAAGTTCAACCCGAGTAAATGCAAAGTAATGAAACTAGGCAGTGGAAACAGGAGGCCAGGCACAGGATACAGAATAGGAGATGAAGTACTTAATGAAACAGACAGAGAGAAAGATCTAGGAGTTGATATCACACCAAACCTGTCTCCTGAAGCCCACATAAAGAGAATAACGTCTGCGGCATATGCGAGGCTGGCTAACATCAGAACGGCGTTCAGGAACCTGTGTAAGGAATCATTCAGAATCTTGTACACCACATATGTAAGACCAATCCTGGAGTATGCGGCCCCAGCATGGAGCCCGTACCTTGTCAAGCACAAGACGAAGCTGGAAAAAGTCCAAAGGTATGCTACTAGACTAGTCCCAGAACTAAGAGGCATGAGTTATGAGGAAAGGCTGCGGGAAATGCACCTCACGACACTGGAAGACAGAAGAGTAAGGGGGGACATGATCACAACCTACAAAATCCTCAGGGGAATCGACCGGGTAAACAAGGACGAACTTTTCAACACTGGTGGGACGCGAACAAGGGGACACAGGTGGAAGCTGAGTACCCAAATGAGCCACAGAGACGTTAGAAAGAACTTTTTCAGTGTCAGAGTAGTTAGCAAATGGAATGCATTAGGAAGTGATGTGGTGGAGGCTGACTCCATTCACAGTTTCAAATGTAGATATGATAGAGCCCAATAGGCTCAGGAATCTGTACACCAGTTGATTGACGGTTGAGAGGCGGGACCAAAGAGCCAGAGCTCAACCCCCGCAAGCACAATTAGGTAAGTACAATTAGGTAAGTACACACACACACACACACACACACACACACACACAAACTGGAGGCTTACCGTCTAAACGGAGAGAGTTCGTTGGTTATAATCCTAATGGTCCCATATCGAATCTCAGTTGATGCAATAGCAAATCGACAGATAATCTTTAACCTGATTCGCCTGTTCACCGGCTCCCCTCCGACCGGGGAGCCAGTCGGCCGAGCGGACAGCACACTGGACACTGGACTTGTGATCCTGTGGTCCCGGGTTCGATTCCGGGCGCCGCCGAGAAACAATGGGCAGAGTTTCTTTCACCCTGTGCCCCTGATACCTTGCAGTAAAACAGGTACCTGGGTGTTAGTCAGCTGTCACGGGCTGCTTCCTGGGGGTGGAGGTTTGGTCGAGGACCGGACCGCGGGGACACTAAAGCCCCGAAATCATCTCAAGAAGAACCTCAAGAGATAAGCACAAATGAATCCATCAATGGATCCATCAATCTATCTACTTATATCTGTCAATCCATCAATCTATCTTCCCATAAACCAACCATTTATCATTATATACATTTATATTCCATTTATCCGTCCATCAACTCTTCTGTCTATCCATCCATCTACTCATATGTCTTTCCATCCATCAGATAGACGGATGCATCTATGCATCCGTCTATCCGTCAATGTATATATTTAGCAATCAATGTAAACATCCATCTATCTACTTATATAAATTTTCCTTTAATCCCTGTTTCACCTGCACCACTCCCCCCTGTTTCTCCCTCTGCATCCCTGTTTCACCTGCACCACTCCCCCTGTTCCCCCATCCCCATCCCTGTTTCACCTGCACCACTCCCCCTGTTCCCCCATCCCCATCCCTGTTTCACCTGCACCACTCCCTCTGTTTTCTCCCTCTTCATCCCTGTTTCACCTGCACCACTCCCCCCTGTTTCTCCCTCTTCATCCCTGTTTCATCTGCACCACTCCCCCTGTTCCCCCATCCCCATCCCTGTATCACCTGTACAGCACCCCCTCTTCCTCCCTGTTTCACCTGCACCACTCCCCCTGTTCCCTCTCTTCATTCCACCTCTAAATCCCGTATCCTCCCCCCCACCCCCACCACCACCTTTGCACCTCTTCCTTTAACTTAAATCAGGACCAATAAACTTCTTTATGTGTTTAATTTAGGTTTTTTCTAAGTACGAAAAAGTCTTCAGCCATCTCAAGCATTATTTTCACAATTAACATTTAATTAAATTGGTAGGGGGGGGGGGGAGTGATAAGAATAATTAATAATTATTCCTAAATCCTTTAGCTAAAGTCAACACTGACCAACCTATGCCCGTTCCCTACCCCAGACCATTCCCTCTACAAATACATTAATTTAGTAATAATAAGCCTTAATAATATATTAATAAATAAATTTTAAAATAAATCTGTGTATAACTGCAGCCTCCAGCATGTGGCCTCATATACATAGACAGACATATCTCTTATATATATATATATATATATATATATATATATATATATATATATATATATATATATATATATATATATATATATATATATATCAATATACATAAATAAATATTCACTAATATATTCCTTTAAAATTGACTCAAGCGGATTAAGGCGTCCTGTACATACCAGTTGCATTGCTCCTGGCAGTATGGGTTCGAGTCACTTCTGGCATGTGAGTTTTCAGTTGCATATAGTCCTGGGGACCATTAAGGCTTGTTCGCATGTATATATATATATATATATATATATATATATATATATATATATATATATATATATATATATATATATATATATATATATATATATATATATATATATAAATATATATATATGCATATATATATATTTAAAAAATCTGTCATATTTGTAAATTAAATAATAAATATTTAATTATTAAATTTAATTTAATTTGTTTTATTAATATAATTATTTAATAATTTAATAAAATAATAATTTATTAAAAAACATTAATTTGATTACTTATTTAATTAAATTAAATAATAAATATTAAATTAAATATTGATATATACTTGTGTGTCCAGGAGGCCATCTGTGTCCCCTCAGATGGTCTCCCTTATCACAGTTTGTGTCTATGGATGTGTGTCTGTGTGTGAGTGTGTATATCCCTGTGAGTGTCCGGGCGAGTGTGTGTGAGTGTCCCTGTGAGTGTCCGGGTGTGTGTGTGTCCTGGTTATACCTGTGGGTCCAGGAGGCCATCTGTGTCCCCTCAGATGGTCTCCCTTATCACAGTCTATGGGAGTGTGTGAGTGTGAGTGCCCCTGTGAGTGTTCGGGTGAGGGTGTGTGTGTGAGTGTCCGGGTTTATGTGAGGTTTGGTTCCAGGGAAACATCCTTCCCCCCCCCCCCCTTCCCATATCTCCTCCCTTATTCCCACCGTGGGTTCGAATCCCAAGTGATTAGACCTGCTCTAGGTCCATGGATCCAAGGTATCCATCCGTGGGCCCAACGGACTTCACCCCTTCCCCACTTTCCAAGGGCCAGGTCAATTCCAGCTATCCAGGGAACCTGTCGAAACAGAGGCAGCTACAGGAGGGGACACACAAATATTTGTGCCCTGCAGTTACACACCCGTTCCGACAGACTCGATCGCAATCTATCCAGATGAGAACACGTTCTCTTCCGACTAGACCACGCTGGAGTCGCTGTATGTCTCAAATTTGGTTCCTTTATTTATAGTTAGTATTTTTGGTGAATTAATTGATTTGTTTTAATTTTTTATTGATTTAGGTAGAACGATTTCTGGAGTTTGGGGGGAGGGGAGGGGGAGGGGGGGTTGTGTGTGTAATGGATTGTCGAGATCGTGGTTGGTTAGTATTTATCTAGTTGTGTTCACCTAGTTATGCTTGCGAGGGTTGAGCTCTACTCTTTCGGCCCGCCTCTCAACTGTCAATCAATCAATTATTACTAACTAATAAAAAACATTCCACACACACACACCCAGGAAGCAGCCCGTAACAGCTGTCTAACGCCCAGGTACATATTTACTGCTAGGTAACAGGGGCATCAGAATGATAGAAACTCTGCTGATTTCCGTTTGTTCCATTACCGTGGGATCGAATGAGCTACGATTACGAGTCGAGAGCGACGTCCACTCAGCTATAAAGCCCCCTTGTTTGTGAATTGGTGCAAAAGATAATTTGGGAGAGGTTAAGGGAAAGGAATGATGTTTAGTGGCTTTGAAAGCTTTGGATGGGAGGGGGGTTGGCAGTTATGAATTACAAGTGTTAATTATTTAAGATAGGATATATATGCAAAAGACGTTGCGAGATACAGTAAGAAAAGTGTTTCTGACTGAGGTTAGGTACTGTATGATTGACTTGTATGTTAGGAAAAAGAACCCTTATTAAAAACATAGATGATCTTTTGAAAGCTTTCTCAGCAAATAGTTGCAAATTATTGTGTGAAAAGCCTATGGTTCCCCCTTCCCTACACAAACACACGTGAGCACAATTAGTCCACGGGATTCAGAGAGAGTGAGAGTGAACAGCGAAATAGTACCCAAAAATGTGACAATGAGGGGAAACTATGTCATTCAAACGTTAACCATATAAATTACAGTTACACTAACCGAGCGTCCACATACATATTCCATTCAATTTACATAAATAAACATTCACTAATATATTCCTTTAAAATGGACACACGCAGATAGTTGCAATACACATGTCAGTTCAATTACTGGTACACATAAACACTCATAGCTGGACGTGTCTGTCCATCTTGACAATAGTAGACATGTAACAAAAAATGTGACAATAATGGGAAACTATGTCATTCAAACGTATAAATGTTAACCATATAAATTAAAGTAACACTAATCGCGCGCACACGTACATATGTCAATCAATTTACATAAATACACATTCACTAATGTGTACCTTTAAAATGGACACATACAGATAATTACCGTACACATGTCAGTTCAATTACAGGTACACATACACACACATAGCTTCACGTGTCTGTCGGTCTTGACAATAGTACACATGGATACGCACACAAAACAGTCCATTATCAATTAATGTGTGTGTGTGTGTGTATTTATTTTCTCCTTGTATTTACTATATGTATCTGCAGAATCGAGTTATTAGCTCTTGGACCCCGCCTATCAAATATATGTATTTTTCCATTTTTTTATATCTACTACATCTATTTCTCTCTAACACACACACACACACACACACACACACACACACACACACACACACACACAAACTGGAGGCTTACCGTCTAAACGGAGAGAGTTCGTTGGTTATAATCCTAATGGTCCCATATCGAATCTCAGTTGATGCAATAGCAAATCGACAGATAATCTTTAACCTGATTCGCCTGTTCACCGGCTCCCCTCCGACCGGGGAGCCAGTCGGCCGAGCGGACAGCACACTGGACACTGGACTTGTGATCCTGTGGTCCCGGGTTCGATTCCGGGCGCCGCCGAGAAACAATGGGCAGAGTTTCTTTCACCCTGTGCCCCTGATACCTTGCAGTAAAACAGGTACCTGGGTGTTAGTCAGCTGTCACGGGCTGCTTCTGTCGGAAAATCCGACACCATTTAATAATAATCATACAGATAATAGCTGTTGTATAAACAAGTTACCCATAGAAAACGTAACTTGTAGTGGAATTACCATCTAAAGAAAACGGGATATCATCACCACACACTATTATAATTCACCACCTATTATGGTGGGAATTGTTCTTAAATACATTAGTCTTTGGACTTTACCATCATAAAAACATCTTATATAAATTAACTTAATTATCAATATTAAAGTAGAGTAAATGTGACCCTTCTATCACTTTCTGAAATCTGGACAAAGTAGGCCAGGCGTCAGTGAGGAGGAGGGCAGCCATTGTTGTTATGAGACCAGAGGCTCACACGGGAGCAAATTCGGCTCCTGTTAAATTTACTTGGACGTAGTGTTATGGAACCCAAAGGTGTACCATTGTCAACACGCTGTCTACAAATACAAGTTAAGTGTCTATCCGAAACCCGTTTATCATTCATTTATGGCCATTAATGTCAGGATATAGGGTTAGCCGGTTAGAACGCGAAATCGCCTCATACTAAAGGTAATTAAGCCAGGTCTTCATGTTCCATGTACTGTTTTCTCTGATATACTTGTCATATATAGGATTCTGGCTTCACAGTTAGCGCACTTTTGACAGGTCAAGACGAGGATGCAAGATTATGTGCACCAGTTACTGGGTGATAGAAGCTACCTCAAAGAGGATAATTTGGTGTCTACACTCTAGTTATACCTGGTGGACTAACCTGCTGTACTATAAGAGAAGGAACCTCATCAATGTATGTAGCTATTACTGTAGTTTGATTGGCTGCATATATATTAATTTAATAACCCCCCCTAATGTGTAGAGGATCGATTTGTGAGATTAAAAGATTATTGCAGAAATACAGTCCACTTAACATTATACAAATTGCTATCGAAGTATATAAATTAACGTAAATATAAATTCATATAAATTAAATAAATATAAATCTCACAGGTCGGTTCCCACATTATTTGGTCATCTTCGAACCGGATGACGGATTATTTGATCCTATGAACCCACATTTGGTCATCTTAGTACCGGATGAACCAGTTAACCAAACCAGTGGATTCATTAAATATACTAGTGCAGTGTTATTTAAACAAAGCCAGCAGTCAAGACGGCAGCGTAGCCTCGAGGGAGCTCAGGAGCCTCCCTCAGCCCAGTTCAGCTTCGTCAGCGGTTTCATGCACACCCACAGATATTTGGTGGCGTGTTATTTCGTGAAATGACAGCGCTAATATTGAATCCAGCCAAATTAGTGACTGTGTCTTCGCGAGATTGTTCACGGATTTCGTGGTGTTACATTTCGCGAGAGATTATCTACGAATTTTGTGGACTTTATTTCGCGAGGTCACTAATAATATTTAATACTTCTTGATAATATTAGAAGTTTCATAGAGGCTAATTAAGAGGCTATTAACAATAATTGTGTATATTATTTCTCCAAAATAGAGAATCATTTAATATATACTGCACTAGTGATCACAGTATAATATTTACTAATTGCCAACCCACATCAGGGTAGGATATTAACATTGACTAGTTGAACTATTATTGCTCATCCTAGTCCCATTATTACCATAGTCTAGTTGTACTATATTCAATAATCTAACACCATTAATGAATGGTCCAGACCCTATTTTGGGTGTAATTTTTATCAACTCGAGTTGAGTTGTATATATAATAATTTACTTATGATCATTTCACCTTTGAGTGATTAATTAGTGTCTCTACCATCCTAGGGTGATATAGAAGAGCTAACCTAAAGGTACTTCCAGTGACACTGGTTTATCACTCAAATCATTAGTGTGTATGATTGTATATATATAATGTGTATTAATTTTAAGTGCTAACCTCTAGTAGAGGTAGGATTATTGCCTAGTGAGTGCAGAATTTACCCTAGGCTACCATCAGTGCTTGTTCAGTATTATGAGCAGCCCAAGTACAAGTCCCACAAGGCTTCACCAACGAGCCAGTATGGATAATGCAGGGAGAATGAAAAGAACCCTTGCAGGTCTTAAAGGCCACTTAACAAGACAGATCAAGAAATGTGAAGATTTGTCACAACAATCAACAGTTGATTATGCTGACCTGGAAAGCTATTATCAAGCAGCTGCAGGTAAATTTGAGCAAATCAAATGCCAAATGGCTGTCCTTGTGGGGGCAGACTACTACCATCGATTCATCGGTAGCCCTACTAAATATCAGGGTATAACCATGTTAAACTCTGCAGGAGGTAAATTACTCTCAGGCCCAGTATCAAGCCTGAGGAGACCTATGCCTGCAGATAAACAATACCAGTAGAAACCTAAATTTGTCAGCTGATTATATTTCTCCAGTAGCATTATACTAAGGAGATTACAGCTGACTATACTAACAGAGGTTGATGTTAGTATCATCATTTAAAGCTGGAGATGAGTTCATGAGGCCTCAGTGGCAAATCAGTGAACAGTAGCCTAAAACAGCTACAAGTCACTGCGACCAATGTCACTGAACCCACTGCAGTCTCAGAACCATACTTTACTTTAATGATGAGCTATTCAATCTTCTGAATCAATTAACTAAATTAAACCCCAATAAATCTGATGACTGATTTGATACATTTATTATTTAATCAAGATGTATTCCATGGGCCTCAGTGTTTATATATCAGTGACCAGTTACCTGAAGAAACTTCACGTTATATCTAATGTCACTGATCTCACTGCAGTCCCTGAATCATACTTGACTGTAGTACTTGATCACATTCAGTCTTCTGGGTTAAATAATATGTAATAGGCTTGAATATTAGCCTTTCAAGAGTTGACAGGGAAATGAAATCGCATTAGACTTCTAACCCTTGCAACTCTAGTACGGGACATCCGTCCTGTACGAACAGACACACAAATGTGTGATTACTAACTACTAACATCAAATTAATCTAATAATTCGAAGGAGGAGTATCGGTGTTCGTCTGTTCTAATTAGGACTTCGACCCGTGAGCAGCCCCTGGGGAATTATGTCGGAAAATCCGACACCATTTAATAATAATCATACAGATAATAGCTGTTGTATAAACAAGTTACCCATAGAAAACGTAACTTGTAGTGGAATTACCATCTAAAGAAAACGGGATATCATCACCACACACTATTATAATTCACCACCTATTATGGTGGGAATTGTTCTTAAATACATTAGTCTTTGGACTTTACCATCATAAAAACATCTTATATAAATTAACTTAATTATCAATATTAAAGTAGAGTAAATGTGACCCTTCTATCACTTTCTGAAATCTGGACAAAGTAGGCCAGGCGTCAGTGAGGAGGAGGGCAGCCATTGTTGTTATGAGACCAGAGGCTCACACGGGAGCAAATTCGGCTCCTGTTAAATTTACTTGGACGTAGTGTTATGGAACCCAAAGGTGTACCATTGTCAACACGCTGTCTACAAATACAAGTTAAGTGTATATCCGAAACCCGTTTATCATTCATTTATGGCCATTAATGTCAGGATATAGGGTTAGCCGGTTAGAACGCGAAATCGCCTCATACTAAAGGTAATTAAGCCAGGTCTTCATGTTCCATGTACTGTTTTCTCTGATATACTTGTCATATATAGGATTCTGGCTTCACAGTTAGCGCACTTTTGACAGGTCAAGACGAGGATGCAAGATTATGTGCACCAGTTACTGGGTGATAGAAGCTACCTCAAAGAGGATAATTTGGTGTCTACACTCTAGTTATACCTGGTGGACTAACCTGCTGTACTATAAGAGAAGGAACCTCATCAATGTATGTAGCTATTACTGTAGTTTGATTGGCTGCATATATATTAATTTAATAACCCCCCCTAATGTGTAGAGGATCGATTTGTGAGATTAAAAGATTATTGCAGAAATACAGTCCACTTAACATTATACAAATTGCTATCGAAGTATATAAATTAACGTAAATATAAATTCATATAAATTAAATAAATATAAATCTCACAGGTCGGTTCCCACAGCTTCCTGGGGGTGGAGGTTTGGTCGAGGACCGGACCGCGGGGACACTAAAGCCCCGAAATCATCTCAAGAAGAACCTCAAGAGATAAGCACAAATGAATCCATCAATGGATCCATCAATCTATCTACTTATATCTGTCAATCCATCAATCTATCTTCCCATAAACCAACCATTTATCATTATATACATTTATATTCCATTTATCCGTCCATCAACTCTTCTGTCTATCCATCCATCTACTCATATGTCTTTCCATCCATCAGATAGACGGATGCATCTATGCATCCGTCTATCCGTCAATGTATATATTTAGCAATCAATGTAAACATCCATCTATCTACTTATATAAATTTTCCTTTAATCCCTGTTTCACCTGCACCACTCCCCCCTGTTTCTCCCTCTGCATCCCTGTTTCACCTGCACCACTCCCCCTGTTCCCCCATCCCCATCCCTGTTTCACCTGCACCACTCCCCCTGTTCCCCCATCCCCATCCCTGTTTCACCTGCACCACTCCCTCTGTTTCTCCCTCTTCATCCCTGTTTCACCTGCACCACTCCCCCCTGTTTCTCCCTCTTCATCCCTGTTTCATCTGCACCACTCCCCCTGTTCCACCATCCCCATCCCTGTATCACCTGTACAGCACCCCCTCTTCCTCCCTATTTCACCTGCACCACTCCCCCTGTTCCCTCTCTTCATTCCACCTCTAAATCCCGTATCCTCCCCCCCACCCCCACCACCACCTTTGCACCTCTTCCTTTAACTTAAATCAGGACCAATAAACTTCTTTATGTGTTTAATTTAGGTTTTTTCTAAGTACGAAAAAGTCTTCAGCCATCTCAAGCATTATTTTACAATTAACTTTAATTAAATTGGTAGGGGGGGGAGTGATAAGAATAATTAATAATTATTCCTAAATCCTTTAGCTAAAGTCAACACTGACCAACCTATGCCCGTTCCCTACCCCAGACCATTCCCTCTACAAATACATTAATTTAGTAATAATAAGCCTTAATAATATATTAATAAATAAATTTTAAAATAAATCTGTGTATAACTGCAGCCTCCAGCATCTGGCCTCATTACATAGACAGACATTCTCTTTATATATATATATATATATATATATATATATATATATATATATATATATATATATATATATATATATATATATATATATATATATATATATACATAAATAAATATTCACTAATATATTCCTTTAAAATTGACTCAAGCGGATTAAGGCGTCCTGTACATACCAGTTGCATTGCTCCTGGCAGTATGGGTTCGAGTCACTTCTGGCATGTGAGTTTTCAGTTGCATATAGTCCTGGGGACCATTAAGGCTTGTTTGCATGTATATATATATATATATATATATATATATATATATATATATATATATATATATATATATATATATGTATATATATATATATAAATATATATATACATATATATATATTTAAAAAATCTGTCATATTTGTAAATTAAATAATGAATATTTAATTATTAAATTTAATTTAATTTGTTTTATTAATATAATTATTTAATAATTTAATAAAATAATAATTTATTAAAAAACATTAATTTGATTACTTATTTAATTAAATTAAATAATAAATATTAAATTAAATATTGATATATACTTGTGTGTCCAGGAGGCCATCTGTGTCCCCTCAGATGGTCTCCCTTATCACAGTTTGTGTCTATGGATGTGTGTCTGTGTGTGAGTGTGTATATCCCTGTGAGTGTCCGGGCGAGTGTGTGTGAGTGTCCCTGTGAGTGTCCGGGTGTGTGTGTGTCCGGTGATACCTGTGGGTCCAGGAGGCCATCTGTGTCCCCTCAGATGGTCTCCCTTATCACAGTCTATGGGAGTGTGTGAGTGTGAGTGCCCCTGTGAGTGTTCGGGTGAGGGTGTATGTGTGAGTGTCCGGGTTTATGTGAGGTTTCGTTCCAGGGAAACATCCTTCCCCCCCCCCCCCCTTCCCATATTCCCACCGTGGGTTCGAATCCCAGGTGATTAGACCTGCTCTAGGTCCATGGATCCAAGGTATCCATCCGTGGGCCCAACGGACTTCACCCCTTCCCCACTTTCCAAGGGCCAGGTCAATTCCAGCTATCCAGGGAACCTGTCGAAACAGAGGCAGCTACAGGAGGGGACACACAAATATTTGTGCCCTGCAGTTACACACCCGTTCCGACAGACTCGATCGCAATCTATCCAGATGAGAACACGTTCTCTTCCGACTAGACCACGCTGGAGTCGCTGTATGTCTCAAATTTGGTTCCTTTATTTATAGTTAGTATTTTTGGTGAATTAATTGATTTGTTTTAATTTTTTATTGATTTAGGTAGAACGATTTCGGGAGTTTGGGGGGAGGGGAGGGGGAGGGGGGGTTGTGTGTGTAATGGATTGTCGAGATCGTGGTTGGTTAGTATTTATCTAGTTGTGTTCACCTAGTTATGCTTGCGAGGGTTGAGCTCTACTCTTTCGGCCCGCCTCTCAACTGTCAATCAATCAATTATTACTAACTAATAAAAAACATTCCACACACACACACCCAGGAAGCAGCCCGTAACAGCTGTCTAACGCCCAGGTACATATTTACTGCTAGGTAACAGGGGCATCAGAATGATAGAAACTCTGCTGATTTCCGTTTGTTCCATTACCGTGGGATCGAATGAGCTACGATTACGAGTCGAGAGCGACGTCCACTCAGCTATAAAGCCCCCTTGTTTGTGAATTGGTGCAAAAGATAATTTGGGAGAGGTTAAGGGAAAGGAATGATGTTTGGTGGCTTTGAAAGCTTTGGATGGGAGGGGGGTTGGCAGTTATGAATTACAAGTGTTAATTATTTAAGATAGGATATATATGCAAAAGACGTTGCGAGATACAGTAAGAAAAGTGTTTCTGACTGAGGTTAGGTACTGTATGATTGACTTGTATGTTAGGAAAAAGAACCCTTATTAAAAACATAGATGATCTTTTGAAAGCTTTCTCAGCAAATAGTTGCAAATTATTGTGTGAAAAGCCTATGGTTCCCCCTTCCCTACACAAACACACGTGAGCACAATTAGTCCACGGGATTAAGAGAGAGTGAGAGTGAACAGCGAAATAGTACCCAAAAATGTGACAATGAGGGGAAACTATGTCATTCAAACGTTAACCATATAAATTACAGTTACACTAACCGAGCGTCCACATACATATTCCATTCAATTTACATAAATAAACATTCACTAATATATTCCTTTAAAATGGACACACGCAGATAGTTGCAATACACATGTCAGTTCAATTACTGGTACACATAAACACTCATAGCTGGACGTGTCTGTCCATCTTGACAATAGTAGACATGTAACAAAAAATGTGACAATAATGGGAAACTATGTCATTCAAACGTATAAATGTTAACCATATAAATTAAAGTAACACTAATCGCGCGCACACGTACATATGTCAATCAATTTACATAAATACACATTCACTAATGTGTACCTTTAAAATGGACACATACAGATAATTACCGTACACATGTCAGTTCAATTACAGGTACACATACACACACATAGCTTCACGTGTCTGTCGGTCTTGACAATAGTACACATGGATACGCACACAAAACAGTCCATTATCAATTAATGTGTGTGTGTGTGTGTATTTATTTTCTCCTTGTATTTACTATATGTATCTGCAGAATCGAGTTATTAGCTCTTGGACCCCGCCTATCAAATATATGTATTTTTCCATTTTTTTATATCTACTACATCTATTTCTCTCTAACACACACACACACACACACACACACACACACACACACACACACACACACACACACACACACACACACACACACACACACAAACTGGAGGCTTACCGTCTAAACGGAGAGAGTTCGTTGGTTATAATCCTAATGGTCCCATATCGAATCTCAGTTGATGCAATAGCAAATCGACAGATAATCTTTAACCTGATTCGCCTGTTCACCGGCTCCCCTCCGACCGGGGAGCCAGTCGGCCGAGCGGACAGCACACTGGACACTGGACTTGTGATCCTGTGGTCCCGGGTTCGATTCCGGGCGCCGCCGAGAAACAATGGGCAGAGTTTCTTTCACCCTGTGCCCCTGATACCTTGCAGTAAAACAGGTACCTGGGTGTTAGTCAGCTGTCACGGGCTGCTTCCTGGGGGTGGAGGTTTGGTCGAGGACCGGACCGCGGGGACACTAAAGCCCCGAAATCATCTCAAGAAGAACCTCAAGAGATAAGCACAAATGAATCCATCAATGGATCCATCAATCTATCTACTTATATCTGTCAATCCATCAATCTATCTTCCCATAAACCAACCATTTATCATTATATACATTTATATTCCATTTATCCGTCCATCAACTCTTCTGTCTATCCATCCATCTACTCATATGTCTTTCCATCCATCAGATAGACGGATGCATCTATGCATCCGTCTATCCGTCAATGTATATATTTAGCAATCAATGTAAACATCCATCTATCTACTTATATAAATTTTCCTTTAATCCCTGTTTCACCTGCACCACTCCCCCCTGTTTCTCCCTCTGCATCCCTGTTTCACCTGCACCACTCCCCCTGTTCCCCCATCCCCATCCCTGTTTCACCTGCACCACTCCCCCTGTTCCCCCATCCCCATCCCTGTTTCACCTGCACCACTCCCTCTGTTTCTCCCTCTTCATCCCTGTTTCACCTGCACCACTCCCCCCTGTTTCTCCCTCTTCATCCCTGTTTCATCTGCACCACTCCCCCTGTTCCACCATCCCCATCCCTGTATCACCTGTACAGCACCCCCTCTTCCTCCCTGTTTCACCTGCACCACTCCCCCTGTTCCCTCTCTTCATTCCACCTCTAAATCCCGTATCCTCCCCCCCACCCCCACCACCACCTTTGCACCTCTTCCTTTAACTTAAATCAGGACCAATAAACTTCTTTATGTGTTTAATTTAGGTTTTTTCTAAGTACGAAAAAGTCTTCAGCCATCTCAAGCATTATTTTACAATTAACTTTAATTAAATTGGTAGGGGGGGGAGTGATAAGAATAATTAATAATTATTCCTAAATCCTTTAGCTAAAGTCAACACTGACCAACCTATGCCCGTTCCCTACCCCAGACCATTCCCTCTACAAATACATTAATTTAGTAATAATAAGCCTTAATAATATATTAATAAATAAATTTTAAAATAAATCTGTGTATAACTGCAGCCTCCAGCACGTGGCCTCATTACATAGACAGACATTCTCTTTATATATATATATATATATATATATATATATATATATATATATATATATATATATATATATATATAAATATATATATATATCAATATACATAAATAAATATTCACTAATATATTCCTTTAAAATTGACTCAAGCGGATTAAGGCGTCCTGTACATACCAGTTGCATTGCTCCTGGCAGTATGGGTTCGAGTCACTTCTGGCATGTGAGTTTTCAGTTGCATATAGTCCTGGGGACCATTAAGGCTTGTTTGCATGTATATATATATATATATATATATATATATATATATATATATATATATATATATATATATATGCGAACAAGCCTGAATGGTCCCCAGGACATATGCAACTGAAAACTCACACCCCAGAAGTGACTCGAACCCATACTCCCAGAAGCAACGCATCTGGTATGTACAAGACGCCTTAATCCACTTGACCATCACGACCGGACATAATGAGGTGATAGCCGAGGCTATTTGAACCACCCCACCGCCGGCACTCGGATAGTTATCTTGGGCATAGCATTTTACCAAATCACCTCATTCTTTGGGGCAACACGTGAGGAACACAAATGCGAACAAGCCTGAATGGTCCCCAGGACATATGCAACTGAAAACTCACACCCCAGAAGTGACTCGAACCCATACTCCCAGAAGCAACGCATCTGGTATGTACAAGACGCCTTAATCCACTTGACCATCACGACCGGACATAATGAGGTGATAGCCGAGGCTATTTGAACCACCCCACCGCCGGCACTCGGATAGTTATCTTGGGCATAGCATTTTACCAAATCACCTCATTCTTTGGGGCAACACGTGAGGAACACAAATGCGAACAAGCCTGAATGGTCCCCAGGACATATGCAACTGAAAACTCACACCCCAGAAGTGACTCGAACCCATACTCCCAGAAGCAACGCATCTGGTATGTACAAGACGCCTTAATCCACTTGACCATCACGACCGGACATAATGAGGTGATAGCCGAGGCTATTTGAACCACCCCACCGCCGGCACTCGGATAGTTATCTTGGGCATAGCATTTTACCAAATCACCTCATTCTTTGGGGCAACACGTGAGGAACACAAATGCGAACAAGCCTGAATGGTCCCCAGGACATATGCAACTGAAAACTCACACCCCAGAAGTGACTCGAACCCATACTCCCAGAAGCAACGCATCTGGTATGTACAAGACGCCTTAATCCACTTGACCATCACGACCGGACATAATGAGGTGATAGCCGAGGCTATTTGAACCACCCCACCGCCGGCACTCGGATAGTTATCTTGGGCATAGCATTTTACCAAATCACCTCATTCTTTGGGGCAACACGTGAGGAACACAAATGCGAACAAGCCTGAATGGTCCCCAGGACATATGCAACTGAAAACTCACACCCCAGAAGTGACTCGAACCCATACTCCCAGAAGCAACGCATCTGGTATGTACAAGACGCCTTAATCCACTTGACCATCACGACCGGACATAATGAGGTGATAGCCGAGGCTATTTGAACCACCCCACCGCCGGCACTCGGATAGTTATCTTGGGCATAGCATTTTACCAAATCACCTCATTCTTTGGGGCAACACGTGAGGAACACAAATGCGAACAAGCCTGAATGGTCCCCAGGACATATGCAACTGAAAACTCACACCCCAGAAGTGACTCGAACCCATACTCCAGTTTGGGTGTGAGTTTTCAGTTGCATATGTCCTGGGGACCATTCAGGCTTGTTCGCATTTGTGTTCCTCACGTGTTGCCCCAAAGAATGAGGTGATTTGGTAAAATGCTATGCCCAAGATAACTATCCGAGTGCCGGCGGTGGGGTGGTTCAAATAGCCTCGGCTATCACCTCATTATGTCCGGTCGTGATGGTCAAGTGGATTAAGGCGTCTTGTACATACCAGATGCGTTGCTTCTGGGAGTATGGGTTCGAGTCACTTCTGGGGTGTGAGTTTTCAGTTGCATATGTCCTGGGGACCATTCAGGCTTGTTCGCATTTGTGTTCCTCACGTGTTGCCCCAAAGAATGAGGTGATTTGGTAAAATGCTATGCCCAAGATAACTATCCGAGTGCCGGCGGTGGGGTGGTTCAAATAGCCTCGGCTATCACCTCATTATGTCCGGTCGTGATGGTCAAGTGGATTAAGGCGTCTTGTACATACCAGATGCGTTGCTTCTGGGAGTATGGGTTCGAGTCACTTCTGGGGTGTGAGTTTTCAGTTGCATATGTCCTGGGGACCATTCAGGCTTGTTCGCATTTGTGTTCCTCACGTGTTGCCCCAAAGAATGAGGTGATTTGGTAAAATGCTATGCCCAAGATAACTATCCGAGTGCCGGCGGTGGGGTGGTTCAAATAGCCTCGGCTATCACCTCATTATGTCCGGTCGTGATGGTCAAGTGGATTAAGGCGTCTTGTACATACCAGATGCGTTGCTTCTGGGAGTATGGGTTCGAGTCACTTCTGGGGTGTGAGTTTTCAGTTGCATATGTCCTGGGGACCATTCAGGCTTGTTCGCATTTGTGTTCCTCACGTGTTGCCCCAAAGAATGAGGTGATTTGGTAAAATGCTATGCCCAAGATAACTATCCGAGTGCCGGCGGTGGGGTGGTTCAAATAGCCTCGGCTATCACCTCATTATGTCCGGTCGTGATGGTCAAGTGGATTAAGGCGTCTTGTACATACCAGATGCGTTGCTTCTGGGAGTATGGGTTCGAGTCACTTCTGGGGTGTGAGTTTTCAGTTGCATATGTCCTGGGGACCATTCAGGCTTGTTCGCATTTGTGTTCCTCACGTGTTGCCCCAAAGAATGAGGTGATTTGGTAAAATGCTATGCCCAAGATAACTATCCGAGTGCCGGCGGTGGGGTGGTTCAAATAGCCTCGGCTATCACCTCATTATGTCCGGTCGTGATGGTCAAGTGGATTAAGGCGTCTTGTACATACCAGATGCGTTGCTTCTGGGAGTATGGGTTCGAGTCACTTCTGGGGTGTGAGTTTTCAGTTATATATATATATATATATGTATATATATATATATATAAATATATATATATACATATATATATATTTAAAAAATCTGTCATATTTGTAAATTAAATAATGAATATTTAATTATTAAATTTAATTTAATTTGTTTTATTAATATAATTATTTAATAATTTAATAAAATAATAATTTATTAAAAAACATTAATTTGATTACTTATTTAATAAAATTAAATAATAAATATTAAATTAAATATTGATATATACTTGTGTGTCCAGGAGGCCATCTGTGTCCCCTCAGATGGTCTCCCTTATCACAGTTTGGGTCTATGGATGTGTGTCTGTGTGTGAGTGTGTATATCCCTGTGAGTGTCCGGGCGAGTGTGTGTGAGTGTCCCTGTGAGTGTCCGGGTGTGTGTGTGTCCGGTTATACCTGTGGGTCCAGGAGGCCATCTGTGTCCCCTCAGATGTTCTCCCTTATCACAGTCTATGGGAGTGTGTGAGTGTGAGTGCCCCTGTGACTGTTCGGGTGAGGGTGTGTGTGTGAGTGTCCGGGTTTATGTGAGGTTTGGTTCCAGGGAAACATCCTTCCCCCCCCCCCTTCCCATATCTCCTCCCTTATTCCCACCGTGGGTTCGAATCCCAGGTGATTAGACCTGCTCTAGGTCCATGGATCCAAGGTATCCATCCGTGGGCCCAACGGACTTCACCCCTTCCCCACTTTCCAAGGGCCAGGTCAATTCCAGCTATCCAGGGAACCTGTCGAAACAGAGGCAGCTACAGGAGGGGACACACAAATATTTGTGCCCTGCAGTTACACACCCGTTCCGACAGACTCGATCGCAATCTATCCAGATGAGAACACGTTCTCTTCCGACTAGACCACGCTGGAGTCGCTGTATGTCTCAAATTTGGTTCCTTTATTTATAGTTAGTATTTTTGGTGAATTAATTGATTTGTTTTAATTTTTTATTGATTTAGGTAGAACGATTTCGGGAGTTTGGGGGGAGGGGAGGGGGAGGGGGGGTTGTGTGTGTAATGGATTGTCGAGATCGTGGTTGGTTAGTATTTATCTAGTTGTGTTCACCTAGTTATGCTTGCGAGGGTTGAGCTCTACTCTTTCGGCCCGCCTCTCAACTGTCAATCAATCAATTATTACTAACTAATAAAAAACATTCCACACACACACACCCAGGAAGCAGCCCGTAACAGCTGTCTAACGCCCAGGTACATATTTACTGCTAGGTAACAGGGGCATCAGAATGATAGAAACTCTGTTGATTTCCGTTTGTTCCATTACCGTGGGATCGAATGAGCTACGATTACGAGTCGAGAGCGACGTCCACTCAGCTATAAAGCCCCCTTGTTTGTGAATTGGTGCAAAAGATAATTTGGGAGAGGTTAAGGGAAAGGAATGATGTTTGGTGGCTTTGAAAGCTTTGGATGGGAGGGGGGTTGGCAGTTATGAATTACAAGTGTTAATTATTTAAGATAGGATATATATGCAAAAGACGTTGCGAGATACAGTAAGAAAAGTGTTTCTGACTGAGGTTAGGTACTGTATGATTGACTTGTATGTTAGGAAAAAGAACCCTTATTTAAAACATAGATGATCTTTTGAAAGCTTTCTCAGCAAATAGTTGCAAATTATTGTGTGAAAAGCCTATGGTTCCCCCTTCCCTACACAAACACACGTGAGCACAATTAGTCCACGGGATTCAGAGAGAGTGAGAGTGAACAGCGAAATAGTACCCAAAAATGTGACAATGAGGGGAAACTATGTCATTCAAACGTTAACCATATAAATTACAGTTACACTAACCGAGCGTCCACATACATATTCCATTCAATTTACATAAATAAACATTCACTAATATATTCCTTTAAAATGGACACACGCAGATAGTTGCAATACACATGTCAGTTCAATTACTGGTACACATAAACACTCATAGCTGGACGTGTCTGTCCATCTTGACAATAGTAGACATGTAACAAAAAATGTGACAATAATGGGAAACTATGTCATTCAAACGTATAAATGTTAACCATATAAATTAAAGTAACACTAATCGCGCGCACACGTACATATGTCAATCAATTTACATAAATACACATTCACTAATGTGTACCTTTAAAATGGACGCATACAGATAATTACCGTACACATGTCAGTTCAATTACAGGTACACATACACACACATAGCTTCACGTGTCTGTCGGTCTTGACAATAGTACACATGGATACGCACACAAAACAGTCCATTATCAATTAATGTGTGTGTGTGTGTGTATTTATTTTCTCCTTGTATTTACTATATGTATCTGCAGAATCGAGTTATTAGCTCTTGGACCCCGCCTATCAAATATATGTATTTTTCCATTTTTTTATATCTACTACATCTATTTCTCTCTAACACACACACACACACACACACACACACACACACACAAACTGGAGGCTTACCGTCTAAACGGAGAGAGTTCGTTGGTTATAATCCTAATGGTCCCATATCGAATCTCAGTTGATGCAATAGCAAATCGACAGATAATCTTTAACCTGATTCGCCTGTTCACCGGCTCCCCTCCGACCGGGGAGCCAGTCGGCCGAGCGGACAGCACACTGGACACTGGACTTGTGATCCTGTGGTCCCGGGTTCGATTCCGGGCGCCGCCGAGAAACAATGGGCAGAGTTTCTTTCACCCTGTGCCCCTGATACCTTGCAGTAAAACAGGTACCTGGGTGTTAGTCAGCTGTCACGGGCTGCTTCCTGGGGGTGGAGGTTTGGTCGAGGACCGGACCGCGGGGACACTAAAGCCCCGAAATCATCTCAAGAAGAACCTCAAGAGATAAGCACAAATGAATCCATCAATGGATCCATCAATCTATCTACTTATATCTGTCAATCCATCAATCTATCTTCCCATAAACCAACCATTTATCATTATATACATTTATATTCCATTTATCCGTCCATCAACTCTTCTGTCTATCCATCCATCTACTCATATGTCTTTCCATCCATCAGATAGACGGATGCATCTATGCATCCATCTATCCGTCAATGTATATATTTAGCAATCAATGTAAACATCCATCTATCTACTTATATAAATTTTCCTTTAATCCCTGTTTCACCTGCACCACTCCCCCCTGTTTCTCCCTCTGCATCCCTGTTTCACCTGCACCACTCCCCCTGTTCCCCCATCCCCATCCCTGTTTCACCTGCACCACTCCCCCTGTTCCCCCATCCCCATCCCTGTTTCACCTGCACCACTCCCTCTGTTTCTCCCTCTTCATCCCTGTTTCACCTGCACCACTCCCCCCTGTTTCTCCCTCTTCATCCCTGTTTCATCTGCACCACTCCCCCTGTTCCCCCATCCCCATCCCTGTATCACCTGTACAGCACCCCCTCTTCCTCCCTGTTTCACCTGCACCACTCCCCCTGTTCCCTCTCTTCATTCCACCTCTAAATCCCGTATCCTCCCCCCCACCCCCACCACCACCTTTGCACCTCTTCCTTTAACTTAAATCAGGACCAATAAACTTCTTTATGTGTTTAATTTAGGTTTTTTCTAAGTACGAAAAAGTCTTCACCCATCTCAAGCATTATTTTACAATTAACTTTAATTAAATTGGTAGGGGGGGGGGAGTGATAAGAATAATTAATAATTATTCCTAAATCCTTTAGCTAAAGTCAACACTGACCAACCTATGCCCGTTCCCTACCCCAGACCATTCCCTCTACAAATACATTAATTTAGTAATAATAAGCCTTAATAATATATTAATAAATAAATTTTAAAATAAATCTGTGTATAACTGCAGCCTCCAGCATGTGGCCTCATTACATAGACAGACATTCTCTTTATATATATATATATATATATATATATATATATATATATATATATATATATATATATATATATATATATATATATATATATATTCTGTCTATAAGCAATTATAAGCATTAAGCATCCGTCAATAAAGCAATTAGGGATTTTCCGAGGGCTGACAACCTAGTCCGCCTCCCCAAACACACCAAACACCGCCGAGGCAGACCAAGTACGACAATCAGCGACAACAGAAAATTAGGTACCCAAGTCAGCAAGAAAATTGAAGAGGGCAATACAGTCGGGGCACTCAGGTTAATCACAAGTGAGGACAAAATTTTGCCCAGGGATGAAACCACAGCCCAAGCACTGAGAGAAAAACACCCCGTCAGGGCCGTAGGTGGACCTTCCCCACAGGTCAGGCTCGCCCCTAATCAGGAACCTCTCGTCCTCCGGGAGTCAGAGGTTTATAAAGCTATCGTTTCATTTCCCCCGGGCTCCTCAGGAGGCTACACAGGGGTAAGACCTCAACATGTGAAGGAGGTCTGAGAAGTAGTAGGCTGAGAAGTGAGTTCTGGCTACTAGGTACGACATATATATATATATATATATATATATATATATATATATATATATATATATAACTGAAAACTCACACCCCAGAAGTGACTCGAACCCATACTCCCAGAAGCAACGCAACTGGTATGTACAAGACGCCTTAATCCACTTGACCATCACGACCGGACAAAATGAGGTGATAGCCGAGGCTATTTGAACCACCCCACCGCCGGCACTCGGATAGTAATCTTGGGCATAGCATTTTACCAAATCACCTCATTCTTTGGGGCACACGTGAGGAACACAAATGCGAACAAGCCTGAATGGTCCCCAGGACAATATGCAACTGAAAACTCACACCCCAGAAGTGACTCGAACCCATACTCCCAGAAGCAACGCAACTGGTATGTACAAGACGCCTTAATCCACTTGACCATCACGACCGGACGAAATGAGGTGATAGCCGAGGCTATTTGAACCACCCCACCGCCGGCACTCGGATAAACTCAACTGAGTTTTCAGTTGCATATTGTCCTGGGGAAAAACTGGCCAAAACTGCCATATATTTCCCGATTTTTATTCTATATATTCAGGGCATTGTCTATGTAAATGACACAATTGTAATTCATTCGTATTATGCTAATTAAAATGTGATATAAAGCATGGCATCCTCTCGTTAAGGTATTGTTATGATTACTTATTTAATTACACATCGCGAAGGATAAGGAATTAGACTACACGAGCGATTCTCTGTTTGCTTAAGTTCCCAATGAAATATCTTAATTATTATAACTCAGGGGTCTTGCCACCTAATAATCTATAACTTACTAACAAATCTAAATTTATATATCTGAAAATTTACACAAAATTTGCGTCTCCATATGTTGCGTACCAACCATTTTTTTTTTTTTAATGTTTTATGGGATCATTTAGAAAACTTGTATATACTGTCTTAAAATCTCTGTCTAGATAAATGCTGCATAATATCATCCCCTTTTCTGGGAGGTTTGAGTATTTAATAAAACTCAAATTTAATTTAAATAAATGCTGTTTGTGTTTCAGAATATGAAAACTTTATGTAAATATTGTGAGAGGTTTCTGTTGCATGAATCTGGTACATGATAGCGATGTAAATTGCATTCAGATTGTTATTAAAATTTAAGTTAAAAAACAAAACAAAAATTGTCACATCTGAGAAAAAGACTGAAAATTTTTATAAAGCAATATTAATTTTTTTTCACGTAGTCAGAATTACTTCAGAGTTGACCCATTTGTTAATCAATCATTTTGACGCCTGACGATGACGGATTACAGTGTGTTCATGTGCGTGTGTACTCACCTAGTTGTGCTTGCGGGGGTTGAGCTTTGGCTCTTTCGGCCCGCCTCTCAACTGTCAATCAATCAACTGTTACTAACTACTACTAACTATTTTTTTGTTCAAACTCACCCCCAGGAAGCAGCCCGTAACAGCTGTCTAACTCTCAAGTACCTATTTACTGCTAGGTAACAGGGGGGCATCACGGTGAAAGAAACTAGCCATTTTTGTTTCAGCCGGCGCCGGGAATCGAACCCCGGAACACATGACAACGTATCCAGCGTGCTGTCCACTCAGTCACCAGCGCCCTGGTGTGTGTGTGTGTGTGTACTCACCTAGTTGTGTTTGCGGGGGTTGAGCTCTGGCTCTTTGGTCCCGCCTCTCAACCGTCAATCAACTGGTGTACAGATTCCTGAGCCTATTGGGCTCTATCATATCTACACTTGAAACTGTGTATGGAGTCAGCCTCCACCACATCACTTCCCAATGCATTCCATTTGTCAACCAAATGGAATGCATTTGAATGTGTGTGTGTGTGTGTGTGTGTGTGTGTGTGTGTGTGTGTGTGTGTGTGTGTGTCTGTGTATATATAATGCTAGTGTTGCGTGTGCGTGTGGGTGAGTGCCATGATGCGTACATGAGTGGGTCAATAACTCAGGAAGATCAGCAACACTCAGCTGGACTGATGAAGCAGTGTTGATCACTGGGTACACCCCCCACACACAGGAAGGTCCTCGGCCACAGTGCCTACCCTTGGGTGTCCGACCTGCACCATACAATACACTTAGTGTACACTCCTTGAAGCCGTAAATATCCCGTACATCCCTGTACTCTGCTCCACATCGATGACTTCCAGGTGTGTCCTGTGTACTGAGCCTGTCATCTGTCATGGACAGTGAAGTGTCACTGGACAGTGAAGTGACACTAGACAGTGAAAGATGTCCCTCTCTTGATACGAGAGGCATGATAGGTCCTCATACCTTTTGGATGATGGAGGAGGATTTAGCTTGTATCTCTCACGTCGGTGTTTAGAGTCACCCAGCTGTAAAAGCCAGTCACCCAGCTGTAAAAGCCAGTCACCCAGCTGTAAAAGCCAGTCACCCAGCTGTAAAAGCCGGTCACCCAGCTGTAAAAGCCGGTCACCCAGCTGTAAAAGCCAGTCACCCAGCTGTAAAAGCCAGTCACCCAGCTGTAAAAGCCGGTCACCCAGCTGTAAAAGCCAGTCACCCAGCTGTAAAAGCCAGTCACCCAGCTGTAAAAACCAGTCACCCAGCTGTAAAAACCGGTCACCCAGCTTGACAAACCCGCCGCTAAGTTGTACAAATGTATAATTTCCGTGGAATATAACAGTGTTGCACTTGCCGAGTGATATCTACAGCGCTCAGGAAAGTAGCACTTAAGGGCATATATATACTGGTCCTAACCCACCAAGGAGAGTTTATATTACAAGTGGTATTGATAGTTCCTTAGGGAGCAGGGAGGGAAGAGTGAGGGAGCAGGGGAAGGGAGGAAGGGTCAGGGGGAAGGGAAGGTCAAGGGGGGCAAAGGTCAGGGGCAGACGACGGTGGGAAAGCTAGAGAATAAGGGAGGTCAGGACGTGTTTATTTTATTGTTATATTTCTATTTTTGCTTCTTCCAGTTCTGCAGGCCGGGTTCGCGTTCCTTGAAGCAGGCGCGGTAAAGTCCAAGAACACCACCAACATTCTTATTAAGAACATGCTCGATGTCTGTAAGTTACCAGTTACACACCTTCGTATCTCTCTCTCAGTTATCAACGTATATAATTCCAAACCTTTTCTCTGGTGAGAAAAATATCGAGGCTGTAATATGGGATCGAACCCGTGTTAATTAAGACTCCATTATACGGTTTCACTATTTTCTCTGAGATACATCACGTTCTTGTGATTTCATTGTTTATCTTCTCTGATATCAGCAATGTACTAGCTCTAGCTATAAATCCAACATTATTTGTAAATCATCTATGTATGTACATTTCCTGAATAAAAATTTGAATATGAAGGGCTGACCATAGCCTGGGCCGTACGGGAAGTTTTACTCCAGAGTGTCTATGTATAAAACAACATCAACAGCCTAATATCCGATCTGAGCCTTCCTTCACAAAACTGCATCTCTCTCACTCTATGTCTCTCTGTGTCTCTGTCTGTCTGTCTGTCTGTCTGTCTGTCTGTCTGTCTGTCTGTCTGTCTGTCTGTCTGTCTGTCTGTCTGTCTGTCTGTCTGTCTGTCTGTCTGTCTGTCTGTCTGTCTTTCCTCTGCCACTTCTCCTAAAGTTCCTGCTCTTGGGCCTTGTGGGTTATGTCGCCCTCTTGAAGCCTGATGTTATGTTATGCGTCATAAACGTTGACAGTGGCTGCGTGTCTATTGGTGCTGCAAGAGTATAGCATGTTACGCTGTGTAACAACCTGACCATCTCTCTGTCATGTTGTCTGATATACCACCTTCCGCCTCCTCTCACAACTCTGGCATTCAATCATTCAGAAACATTATGTCGAGTTGTTGAAAACTTAATGATACTGGATTTGTTTTTCAGAGTAATGCATTGACCTAATAATGAATTAAGTCTTTACAATAACCAGCCAAATGTGATCACTGATTGTTTTGTACCTGACCTTCTGCTAGTACTGGGATAACCCTACCGGTAATGATCCAATTACTAGTCGCATTAACCCCTTGATGCGACTAGTACCAGTATGCGCATCAAACCATCCCCTCTACTCCCAGTGTGAGCACTACTACTGGTACTGCCTCATCCACACCCTCCCAGTATCTGCCCCACTGTCCAGTACCACCCTTGTCAACTTTACCGATATCAACCCTCATTCCGTCATGGCGCTAACCCGTTACTTGCATCAACTCAGTCATTGGTGGCATATCGTACTGGCTGGTGGGGTTCCCGCTGGCATTCGGCGAAGGGAACAGCTTCTGTGGCACGGCTTATTGGGCGTCGTACGGGCTGTCGGACGAGCACCTGGCCTTTTGGTTCTTCCAGTTCGTGTTCGCTGCCACAGCCGCCACCATAGTCTCCGGTTCGATGGCTGAGCGGTGCGCCTTCAACGCTTACCTCATCTACTCGCTTGTGCTGTCAGGTGGGTGGATGGCCGCGCTCTCTCTCTCTTAATCAACTCTATCTAACGAGTCTGTAGGTGTTGTGAATAATCAACAGGTCAATGTAGATGTCATCTGTCGTCATCTCGTGAGTGTGGATACCATCAACCATCTGTGGACCTGCAGGGACAAGGTCATCTCTAAGACACGGTCGAGCTAAGCACCACTTCGATCTGGGTGAACTGAATCAGGAATACCTAGATATTATAACAATTACGAGGGACAGTTTGTATAATGCGTCGGTTACCTGAGTTAAATCACCATCAGATCGCGACAGAGACCGAAGGTTATAATAATTTATATTTTTCTAGGAATTTTCATGCAAGGGCCTTGAGTTGATGGCAGGCCTAGTCTGTCATTCAGACTGTTTCCCTCCGGCGAGCGTCACTTAGGCCATGTATTCATGACCTACATAATAGCAACAATGATTCTGTGTCACAGTCAGGTTACCGACGGTGTTACTCTTCTCTGTCCAGCTGTGACGTCACGTATGCTCTCTACCCGTCTGACGAGCCTCTCTACCTTGGCTACTTCTGTATGACTCCCATTGTCGGGGACTGGTAGTTGTGTTGGGCATATCTACACCTCCCTCTGGGGTCCTGGACCAGCGTTCCTTAACCATTTCCGACCTCAGCCTCCCTCCCATCCCTGCAGGTGTCACTGACCACCTGGGATGACCTGACCATCCCAACACTGACCATAGTGCTGGGATGTCGTATCTTGAGGTTATCTTGAGATGATTTCGGGGCTTTAGTGTCCCCGCGGCCCGGTCCTCGACCAAACCTCCACCCACAGGAAGCAGCCCGTGACAGCTGACTAACACCCAGGTGCCTATTTACTGCTAGGTAACAGGGGCATTCAGGGTGAAAGAAACTTTGCCCATCTGTTTCTGCCTCGTGCGGGAATCGAACCCGCGCCACAGAATTACGAGTCCTGCGCGCTATCCACCAGGCTACGAGACCCCGGGTCTCGGGGTATATTATGCTGCACTAATATAAGGAGTAAACTTAAAAGAAAGACTCCTTAACAATTTATTTTGCTAAGTCTCCAAAAATGTTGCATTAAAGATGATAACACTAAACAATATCGATATAAAAAACGAATATTGATAAAGTTGAGCATGAATAAATTGCATCAAACATAGAAAACGGAGGTATTTTAACGGGCACTCATCACTGCAACTTGCTGTTGCTTTTGTGCTACACGTTTCTCGAATGAAGGCTTAGAGGTGGCGAGAGCCATCCTTATGGCATGGACTGCTCATCTTGAAGACAGTTGCAGGGTGTTGTTTTGATCTCCAGCATAGTGAAGAATACCTTCTCACACAAATAGGTCATTGAACAGGTAATAATAACTTCCAGCACTGGTTTCACAGTTCCAGGGTGCGCTACCAACCTCTTACAACAGAAGTCAGACAGCGGTAGGGCACGTGTACGTCTGACAACCTTGGTTCATCTGCAGATCGAGGAGGTCCTCCTTCGAGTTGTCATCATCACTCACCTGCCAGGAAGGGCTGGTGAATCCATTAAGGATATATGATCGTAGGGAAGGTACTGTGATAGTGGTCTCAAGGTGCGAGAGTTGTTGTTGTTAAAGATTCGCTACCTGGAACAAAGTTCCTAGTAGCACGGGCTATGGTGAGCCCGTAGGTGCGAGAGGTGAGTAACAATATTTTATCCAAGCAAGAGACTAATACCCCCCACGGGAGACATCTCCCGTCACGCAGGGTGCAGTCGCACCTCCACAGATCTCCAGTATCATCCCTCGATACTGGTAATGGCTCAAAAGGGCCACCACTTACGGGCTATTCATGCCCGTGCCACCTTTTGGATGGCTTAATCTTCATCAATCAATCATCAATCATCAATCTAATACCCCCCTCACCTTCCCACCCAAGACTGGAACCCTTGCTACCGTCCGTCCTGGGACTCCAGGCTTCCAGAGGGAGATCTTACTGAGGGCTTCTACCCTCTCTGTACACATTAGATTATTAGCTTTTGAACCTTGCATGGACAAATTGGGGTCATTCAAGTGATTGAAAATGTCTTCCAGATATGGAAAAGACAGCAGGAACAATTCGTCTTAAAAATGTTCAGCATAGTTATTATGATACTGCGAGGAGCATTATAACTTCAGCATGGAGCTCCTAAAATGCCCTAATTTAACCAACCAGAGGACCTATGAACAGAAAACTGAACATTAATTAGTGAATAATTTGCATTTTTATTATTTCCATGTGTATGTTCTATTTATGTGAACTTGTCCTGGTCACGTGGTCCACACGAGGCAGAGTTGGATTGGGCGCCGATTCTAACACCAAATCGGAAGTCATCATTCCCGTTTAATTAATTCCACATTTAAGATCTTTAAGGGTATCGGTTATAGTGGGGATCAAGCCCCAAGGTTGATCAATTAGCATGATCGATCCAGACCTCGATCATTGCTCAGTGTTACTGGTCTGGTGGTGGCGGCGGAGGCTACTCTAGGGTTTTGCTCAAAGCCTAGGTCACGTCATACGGGTTGTAGAATCCTAAGTCGGTCAATCGTCTTAGGACCACGTGGCGTGGAGTTGGCTTTAGTAAAAGTTTTGGAGTCCCTTGTAGAGAATAAAAAGTAAGAATACAGGTAGAGGGGGAGAAGAAGGAAAGAGCATTCGAGACACCCTCCCCGTGTTACAGAGGCCTGGTCGAGGACCGGGCCGCGGGGACACTAAAGCCCCGAAATCATCTCAGGATAAGATAGTTTTTGACCTTAGGTAAAGTATACATCAAAATGCGACGTGTTACAACGAGAACAGGTTGTGGTCACAGACCGTACCAAATGTAACCGAAGTCAGAGATGTTCACAAACAGGCCCAAACGTCACTCTTTGCACGAGATTCGAATTAGAGTCCAATAGGTTATGAGCCCACAGCACTTAACTACCACAATATTTAAATGCATTCAAGCAGATGCACAAGCTACCGGGCCGGGCCTGGCCAACAAAGCCACCGGCTCCATAAATATAGATGAGTGAGGCTTTGATGCCTAACAGGCCGTGATGTGAGCGGTGATCTGTCAGACGAGGCAGGGCCGTGTCCGGGATGTCGTCTGAGTGCTGAGAGCCGGAGTCCCGGTGACGTGGACGACCACTCCAGTTTGATACAATCACTGTATCATACAATTTGATTCAATCACTGAGAGACACTTCGAGGGTGAACTTGCTTCCTCGGAGGGCAAGAGATGTAGATTAAGTGATTATAATCTCTTACACAGTAGGATTTAGGTGGAGGTTTAGGGTGTGTAGGTGGAGGTACAGGGGGATGGGGTGCCAGGTGCGAGTACGGAGGGGTGTAGGGTGGAGGTGCGGAGGGTGGAGGGGAGTTTGGAGTTGGGGGATGAAGGTGGAGGAGGGGAGAATATATCAACATATCCCAGCCTCAATTTCGCAGATAAAAGTAATTTATTCCCCGTGACAGCGGCGGCGAACCCGAGTTTATGACAGTGTTTGGTCACGGAGGTGAGGCCAGCCCTCCACACTTCAAGGCCCACCTCGGAGGTGAGGCCAGCCCTCCACACTTCAAGGTCCACCTCGGAGGTGAGGCCAGCCCTCCACACTTCAAGGCCCACCACGGAGGTGAGGCCAGCCCTCCACACTTCAAGGTCCACCTCGGAGGTGAGGCCAGCCCTCCACACTTCAAGGTCCACCTCGGAGGTGAGGCCAGCCCTCCACACTTCAAGGTCCACCTCGGAGGTGAGGCCAGCCCTCCACACTTCAAGGTCCACCTCGGAGGTGAGGCCAGCCCTCCACACTTCAAGGTCCACCTCGGAGGTGAGGCCAGCCCTCCACACTTCAAGGCCCACCTCCTCCCGTGCCTCGGGCCCACTCTACACCAGCTTATCTTCTTGAGTTTATCTTGAGATGATGTCGGAGCTTAGCATCCCCGCGGCCCGGTCCTCGACCAGGCCTCCTTTTTGTTACACACTATCCTAGGAAGCAGCGCCCAGATACCTATTTTGCTGCTAGTTGAACAGGGGTATGAGGGTGAAAGAAACTCTGCCATTTGTTTCCGCCTCTACCGGGGATCGAACCCGGAACCTTAGGACTAGGAATACCGAGAGCTGTCCACTCAGCTGTCAGGCCCCTAACGTTGTGGGTACCCCCGTCGGGTACCCACAAAAGTAGTGCAGAATTAAGTATAAAGTATACTAAATAAGGTCCAGGCGAGGCAGGTACTGTGTAGTCAACCATTGGTCCAGGCGAGGCAGGTACTGTGTAGTCAACCATTGGTCCAGGCGAGGCAGGTACTGTGTAGTCAACCATTGGTCCAGGCGAGGCAGGTACTGTGTAGTCAACCATTGTTCCAGGCGAGGCAGGTACTGTGTAGTCAACCATTGGTCCAGGCGAGGCAGGTACTGTGTAGTCAACCATTGGTCCAGGCGAGGCAGGTACTGTGTAGTCAACCATTGGTCCAGGCGAGGCAGGTACTGTGTAGTCAACCATTGTTCCAGGCGAGGCAGGTACTGTGTAGTCAACCATTGGTCCAGGCGAGGCAGGTACTGTGTAGTCAACCATTGGTCCAGGCGAAGCAATGACTGTGTAGCCAACCATTGGTCCAGGCGAGGCATGACTGTGTAGTCAACCATTGGTCCAGGCGAGGCAGGTACTGTGTAGTCAACCATTGGTCCAGGCGAAGCAATGACTGTGTAGCCAACCATTGGTCCAGGCGAGGCATGACTGTGTAGTCAACCATTGGTCCAGGCGAGGCAGGTACTGTGTAGTCAACCATTGGTCCAGGCGAAGCAGGGACTGTGTAGTCAACCATTGGTCCAGGCGAGGCAGGGACTGTGTGTAGTCAACCACTGGTCCAGGCGAGGCAGGTACTGTGTAGTCAACCATTGGTCCAGGCGAGGCAGGTACTGTGTAGTCAACCATTGGTCCAGGCGAGGCAAGTACTGTGTAGTCAACCATTGGTCCAGGCGAGGCAGGGACTGTGTGTAGTCAACCATTGGTCCAGGCGAGGCAGGGACTGTGTGTAGTCAACCACTGGTCCAGGCGAGGCAGGTACTGTGTAGTCAACCATTGGTCCAGGCGAGGCAGGTACTGTGTAGTCAACCAATGGTCCAGGCGAGGCAGTGACTGTGTAGTCAACCATTGGTGCAGGCGAGGCAGGTACTGTGTAGTCAACCATTGGTCCAGGCGAGGCAGGGACTGTGTAGTCAACCATTGGTCCAGGCGAGGCAGGTACTGTGTAGTCAACCATTGGTCCAGGCGAGGCAGGTACTGTGTAGTCAACCATTGGTCCAGGCGAGGCAGGGACTGTGTGTAGTCAACCATTGGTCCAGGCGAGGCAGGTACTGTGTAGTCAACCATTGGTCCAGGCGAGGCAGGTACTGTGTAGTCAACCATTGGTCCAGGCGAGGCAGGGACTGTGTAGTCAACCATTGGTCCAGGCGAGGCAGGTACTGTGTAGTCAACCATTGGTCCAGGCGAGGCAGGTACTGTGTAGTCAACCATTGGTCCAGGCGAGGCAGGGACTGTGTAGTCAACCATTGGTCCAGGCGAGGCAGGGACTGTGTGTAGTCAACCACTGGTCCAGGCGAGGCAGGTACTGTGTAGTCAACCATTGGTCCAGGCGAGGCAGGGACTGTGTAGTCAACCATTGGTCCAGGCGAGGCAGGTACTGTGTAGTCAACCATTGGTCCAGGCGAGGCAGGTACTGTGTAGTCAACCATTGGTCCAGGCGAGGCAGGGACTGTGTAGTCAACCATTGGTCCAGGCGAGGCAGGGACTGTGTGTAGTCAACCATTGGTCCAGGCGAGGCAGGTACTGTGTAGTCAACCATTGGTCCAGGCGAGGCAGGTACTGTGTAGTCAACCATTGGTCCAGGCGAGGCAGGGACTGTGTAGTCAACCATTGGTCCAGGCGAGGCAGGGACTGTGTGTAGTCAACCACTGGTCCAGGCGAGGCAGGTACTGTGTAGTCAACCATTGGTCCAGGCGAGGCAGGGACTGTGTAGTCAACCATTGGTCCAGGCGAGGCAGGGACTGTGTAGTCAACCTTTGGTCCAGGCGAGGCAGGGACTGTGTAGTCAACCATTGGTCCAGGCGAGGCAGGGACTGTGTGTAGTCAACCACTGGTCCAGGCGAGGCAGGGACTGTGAGTATTCAACCATTGGTCCAGGCGAGGCAGGGACTGTGTGTAGTCAACCACTGGTCCAGGCGAGGCAGGGACTGTGTGCAGTCAACCACTGGTCCAGGCGAGGCAGGGACTGTGTGTAGTCAACCACTGGTCCAGGCGAGGCAGGGACTGTGAGTAGTCAACCATTGGTCCAGGCGAGGCAGGGACTGTGTAGTCAACCTTTGGTCCAGGCGAGGCAGGTACTGTGTAGTCAACCATTGGTCCAGGCGAGGCAGGTACTGTGTAGTCAACCATTGGTCCAGGCGAGGCAGGTACTGTGTAGTCAACCATTGGTCCAGGCGAGGCAGGGACTGTGTGTAGCCAACCATTGGTCCAGGCGAGGGGGAGGGGGGGGGGGGGTAGTTGATATCACACGGGTTACACACAGAAATCACAATAGCGCGATACATCAAATGAACAAATCCACAAGGTTCGAACCCTCATCACGG